>NW_027228000.1:0-16032 GCF_037783145.1 Equus przewalskii
GACGTGCCAGAACCATGTGCATCAGATGCTGGAACCACACCCCGAACAGACGGAAAACACCTGCCAGACCCGTCTGAACAACCTGCCGAGCACGCCGGAGCCACCTGCTCGACTCGCCGGAACCACCTACCTGACATGCCCAAATCACCAGCCGGGTATGCCAGAACCACTTGGCGGACACTCCGGAATCATCTGCCAGACATGCCGGAACCAGCTCTCAGACACATCAGAACCAAGTGCCGGAGACGCCGGAAGCACCTGCCAAGCACGTTGGAACCACCTGCTCAACTCGCCTGAACCACCTGCCGGACATGCCAAAATCACCTGCCGACTATGCCAGAACCACTTGGCGAACACTCCGGAATCACTTGCCGGGCATGCAGGAACCACCTCTCAGACATGCCAGAACCCCGTGCCAATGACCCCGGAAGCACCAGCCGAGCACGCCGGAACCACCTGCTCGACTCGCCAGAACCACCTGCCGATCACGCAAAAATCACCTGCCGGCTACGCCACAACCAGTTGGTGAACACTTTGGAATCACCTGCCAGGCTTGCTGGAACCACCTGCCAGTCATGCCAAAATCACCTGCCAACTACGCCAGAACCGCTTGGCGGACACTGCGGAAACACCTGTCGGGCCGGCTGGAACCACATCTCAGACGTGCCAGAAACGTGTTCATGAGATGCTGGAACCACACCCCGAACAGACGGATACCACCTGCCAGAACCGCCTGAACCACCTGCTGAGCACGCCGGAACCACCTGCTCGACTCACCGGTACCACCTCCCTGACACGCCAAAATCACCTGCTGGGTATGCCAGAACCACTTGGCGGACACTCCGGAATCATCTGCCGGACATGCCGGAACCAGCTCTCAGACACACCAGAACCAAGTGCCGGAGACGCCGGAAGCACCTGCCGAGCATGCCGGAGCCACCTGCTCGACTCGCCAGAAACACCTGCCGGACACGCCAAAATCACCTGCCGGGTATGCCAGAACCACCTGGCGGACACTACGGAATCATCTGCCGCGTATGCCGGAACCACCTCTCAGACGTGCCGGAAGCATGTGCCGGACACGCCGGAAACACCTACCGGACAGACCGGAACCACCTGCCAAGAACGCCGGAGCCACATGTTCGACTCGCTGGAACCACCTCCCGGACAGGCCAATATCAACTGCTGGCTTTGCCAGAACCACCTGGGGTACAGTCCGGGATCACCTGCCAGCCATGGCGGAACCACCTCTCAGACGTACCAGAACCACCTGCCGGAGAAGCTGGAAACACGTCCTGGACAGACTGGAACCACGTGACGGCCATGCCTGAACCACCTGCCGAGCACGGCGGAACCACCTGCCGGACACGCCAAAATCACCTGCGGGCTACGCCAGAACCACTTGGACGACTCTCCGAAATGACCTGCTGGGCATGTTGGAACCACCTCTCAGACGTGCCAGAAGCACGTGGCGGACAGTCCGGAATCACCTGTTGGGCATACGCAACCACCTCTGACACGTACCAGAACCACGTGCCGTGCACGCCGGAACCACCTACCGGACAGACCGGAATCAACTTTTGGGCATGCCGGAACCACCAGTCAGATGTGCCAGAAACACGTGCCGGAGACGCCGGAAGCACCTGCCGAGCACGTCGCAACCACCTGCTCAACTCGCCTGAACCACCTGCCGGACACGCCAAAATCACCTGCCCGCTACACCAGCACCACTTCGGGGACAAGCCGGAATCACGTGAGGGGCATGCCGGCACAGCCTCTCAGACTGAACCTCGTGCCGGACACCACAGAACCACCTGCCGGACAGACCGGAACCACCTGCCGGACACGCCGGAACCACCGGCTCGACCCGCCGGAACGACCGCTGGACATGCAAAATCACCTGCCGGCTACGCCGGAAACACTTGGCGAACACTGCGGAATCACCTGCCGGGCATGCCGGAACCACCTCTCAGATATGCCAGAACCACGTGCCAATGACCCCGGAAGCACCTGCCGAGCACGCCGGAACCACCTGCTCGACTCGCCAGAAACACCTGCTGGACACGCCAAAATCACCTGCCGGGTATTCCAGAACCACCTGGCGGACACTACGGAATCACCTGCCGCGCATGCCGGAACCACCTCTCAGACGTGCCGGAAGCACGTGCCGGACACGCCGGAAACACCTACCGGACAGACCGGAACCACCTGCCAAGAACGCCGGAGCCACCTGTTCGACTCGCTGGAACCACCTGCCGGACAGGCCAATATCAACTGCTGGCTATGCCAGAACCACCTGCGGGACAGTCCGGGATCACCTGCCAGCCATGGCGGAACCACCTCTCAGACGTACCAGAACCACCTGCCGGAGAAGCTGGAAACACGTCCTGGACAGACTGGACCCACGTGACGGCCATGCCTGAACCACCTGCCGAGCACGGCGGAACCACCTGCCGGACACGCCAAAATCACCTGCGGGCTACACCAGAACCACTTGGACGACTCTCCGAAATGACCTGCCGGGCATGTTGGAACCACCTCTCAGACGTGCCAGAATCACGTGGCGGACAGTCCGGAATCACCTGTTGGGCATACGCAACCACCTCTGACACGTACCAGAACCACGTGCCGTGCACGCCGGAACCACCTACCGGACAGACCGGAATCAACTTTTGGGCATGCCGGAACCACCAGTCAGATGTGCCAGAAACACGTGCCGGAGACGCCGGAAGCACCTGCCGAGCACGTCGCAACCACCTGCTCAACTCGCCTGAACCACCTGCCGGACACGCCAAAATCACCTGCCCGCTACACCAGCACCACTTCGGGGACAAGCCGGAATCACGTGAGGGGCATGCCGGCACAGCCTCTCAGACTGAACCTCGTGCCGGACACCACAGAACCAACTGCCGGAGACGCCGGAAGCACCTGCCGAGCATGCCGGAGCCACCTGCTCGACTCGCCAGAAACACCTGCCGGACACGCCAAAATCACCTGCCGGGTATGCCAGAACCACCTGGCGGACACTCCGAAACCACCTGTCGCGCATGCCAGAACCACCTCTCAGACGTGCCGGAAGCACGTGCCGGACACGCCGGAATCACCTACCGGACAGACCGGAACCACCGGCTCGACCCGCCGGAACGACCGCTGGACATGCAAAATCACCTGCCGGCTATGCCGGAAACACTTGGCGAACACTCCGGAATCACCTGCGGGCATGCCGGAACCACCTCTCAGATATGCCAGAACCACGTGCCAATGACCCCGGAAGCACCTGCCGAGCACGCCGGAACCACCTGCTCGACTCGCCAGATCGACCTGCCGGACACGCAAAAATCACCTGCCGGCAACGCCACAACCAGTTGGGGAACACTTCGGAATCACCTGCCGGGCTTGCTGGAACCACCTGCCGGTCATGCCAAAATCACCTGCCAACTACGCCAGTACCACTTGGCGGACACTGTGGAAACACCTGTCGGGCTGGCCGGAACCACATCTCAGACGTGCCAGAACCATGTGCATGAGATGCTGGAACCACACCCCGAACAGACGGAAAACCCCTGCCAGACCCGTCTGAACAACCTGCCGAGCACGCCGGAGCCACCTGCTCGACTCGCCGGAACCACCTACCTGACACGCCAAAATCACCTGCTGGGTATGCCAGAACCACTTGGCGGACACTCCGGAATCATCTGCCGCACATGCCGGAACCAGCTCTCAGACACACCAGAACCAAGTGCCGGAGACGCCGGAAGCACCTGCCGAGCATGCCAGAGCCACCTGCTCGACTCGCCAGAAACACCTGCCGGACACGCCAAAATCACCTGCCGGGTATGCCAGAACCACCTGGCGGACACTACGGAATCACCTGCCGCGCATGCCGGAACCACCTCTCAGACGTGCCGGAAGCACGTGCCGGACACGCCGGAATCACCTACCGGACAGACCGGAACCACCTGCCGAGCACGCCGCAGCCACCTGTTCGACTCGCTGGAACCACCTGCCGGACAGGCCAATATCAAGTGCTGGCTATGCCAGAACCACCTGGGGGACGGTCCGGAATCACCTGCCAGCCATGGCGGAACCACCTCTCAGACGTACCAGAACCACCTGCCGGAGAAGCTGGAAACACGTCCTGGACAGTCTGGAACCACCTGCCGGCCAAGCCTGAACCACCTGCCGAGCACAACGGAACAACCTGCCAGACACGCCAAAATCACCTGCGTGTTATGCCAGAACCACTTGGAGGACTCTCTGGGATGACCTGCCGGGCATGCCGGAACCACCTCTCAGACGTACCAGAACCATGTGGCGGACAGTCCGGAATCACCTGTTGGGCATGCGCAACCACCTCTGAGACGTACCAGAACCACATGCCGTGCAGGCTGGAACCACCTACCGGACACACCGGAATCACCTTTCGGGCATGCCGGAACCACCTGTCAGATGTGCCAGAAGCACGTGCCGGAGACCCCGGAAGCACCTGCCAAGCACGTTGGAACCACCTGCTCAACTCGCCTGAACCACCTGCCGGACATGCCAAAATCACCTGCCGACTATGCCAGAACCACTTGGCGAACACTCCGGATCACTTGCCGGGCATGCAGGAACCACCTCTCAGACATGCCAGAACCCCGTGCCAATGACCCCGGAAGCACCAGCCGAGCACGCCGGAACCACCTGCTCGACTCGCCAGAACCACCTGCCGATCACGCAAAAATCACCTGCCGGCTACGCCACAACCAGTTGGTGAACACTTTGGAATCACCTGCCAGGCTTGCTGGAACCACCTGCCAGTCATGCCAAAATCACCTGCCAACTACGCCAGAACCGCTTGGCGGACACTGCGGAAACACCTGTCGGGCCGGCTGGAACCACATCTCAGACGTGCCAGAAACGTGTTCATGAGATGCTGGAACCACACCCCGAACAGACGGATACCACCTGCCAGAACCGCCTGAACCGCCTGCTCAGCACGCCGGAACCACCTGCTCGACTCACCGGTACCACCTCCCTGACACGCCAAAATCACCTGCTGGGTATGCCAGAACCACTTGGCGGACACTCCGGAATCATCTGCCGCACATGCCGGAACCAGCTCTCAGACACACCAGAACCAAGTGCCGGAGACGCCGGAAGCACCTGCCGAGCATGCCAGAGCCACCTGCTCGACTCGCCAGAAACACCTGCCGGACACGCCAAAATCACCTGCCGGGTATGCCAGAACCACCTGGCGGACACTACGGAATCACCTGCCGCGCATGCCGGAACCACCTCTCAGACGTGCCGGAAGCACGTGCCGGTCACGCCGGAAACACCTACCGGACAGACCGGAACCACCTGCCAAGAACGCCGGAGCCACCTGTTCGACTCGCTGGAACCACCTGCCGGACAGGCCAATATCAACTGCTGGCTTTGCCAGAACCGCCTGGGGTACAGTCCGGGATCACCTGCCAGCCATGGCGGAACCACCTCTCAGACGTACCAGAACCACCTGCCGGAGAAGCTGGAAACACGTCCTGGACAGAATGGAACCACGTGACGGCCATGCCTGAACCACCTGCCGAGCACGGCGGAACCACCTGCCGGACACGCCAAAATCACCTGCGGGCTACGCCAGAACCACTTGGACGACTCTCCGGAATGACCTGCCGGGCATGTTGGAACCACCTCTCAGACGTGCCAGAAGCACGTGGCGGACAGTCTGGAATCACCTGTTGGGCATACGCAACCACCTCTGAGACGTACCAGAACCACGTGCCGTGCACGCCGGAACCACCTCCCGGACAGACCGGAATCAACTTTTGGGCATGCCGGAACCACCAGTCAGATGTGCCAGAAACACGTGCCGGAGACGCCGGAAGCACGTGCCGAGCACGTCGCAACCACCTGCTCAACTCGCCTGAACCAGCTGCCGGACACGCCAAAATCACCTGCCCGCTACACCAGCACCACTTCGGGGACAAGCCGGAATCACGTGAGGGGCATGCCGGCACAGCCTCTCAGACTGAACCTCCTGCCGGACACCACAGAACCACCTGCCGGACAGACCGGAACCACCTGCCGGACACGCCGGAACCACCGGCTCGACCCGCCGGAACGACCGCTGGACATGCAAAATCACCTGCCGGCTACGGCAGAAACACTTGGCGAACACTCCGGAATCACCTGCCGGGCATGCCGGAACCACCTCTCAGATATGCCAGAACCACGTGCCAATGACCCCGGAAGCACCTGCCGAGCACGCCGGAACCACCTGCTCGACTCGCCAGAACCACCTGCCGGACACGCAAAAATCACCTGCCGGCTACGCCACAACCAGTTGGGGAACACTTCGGAATCACCTGCCGGGCTTGCTGGAACCACCTGCCGGTCATGCCAAAATCACCTGCCAACTACGCCAGTACCACTTGGCGGACACTGTGGAAACACCTGTCGGGCCGGCCGGAACCACATCTCAGACGTGCCAGAACCATGTGCATGAGATGCTGGAACCACACCCCGAACAGACGGAAAACACCTGCCAGACCCGTCTGAACAACCTGCCGAGCACGCCGGAGCCACCTGCTCGACTCGCCGGAACCACCTACCTGACATGCCCAAATCACCAGCCGGGTATGCCAGAACCACTTGGCGGACACTCCGGAATCATCTGCCGGACATGCCGGAACCAGCTCTCAGACACACCAGAACCAAGTGCCGGAGACGCCGGAAGCACCTGCCGAGCATGCCGGAGCCACCTGCTCGACTCGCCAGAAACACCTGCCGGACACGCCAAAATCACCTGCCGGGTACGCCAGAACCACCTGGCGGACACTCCGAAACCACCTGTCGCGCATGCCGGAACCACCTCTCAGACGTGCCGGAAGCACGTGCCGGACACGCCGGAATCACCTACCGGACAGACCGGAACCACCTGCCGAGCACGCCGGAGCCACCTGTTCGACTCGCTGGAACCACCTGCCGGACAGGCCAATATCAACTGCTGGCTATGCCAGAACCACCTGGGGGACGGTCCGGAATCACCTGCCAGCCATGGCGGAACCACCTCTCAGACGTACCAGAACCACCTGCCGGAGAAGCTGGAAACACGTCCTGGACAGTCTGGAACCACCTGCCGGCCAAGCCTGAACCACCTGCCAAGCACAACGGAACAACCTGCCAGACACGCCAAAATCACCTGCGTGTTATGCCAGAACCACTTGGAGGACTCTCTGGGATGACCTGCCGGGCATGCCGGAACAACCTCTCAGACGTGCCAGAACCATGTGGAGGACAGTCCGGAATCACCTGTTGGGCATGCGCAACCACCTCTGAGATGTACCAGAACCACATGCCGTGCAGGCTGGAACCACCTACCGGACAGACCGGAATCACCTTTCGGGCATGCCGGAACCACCTGTCAGATGTGCCAGAAACACGTGCCGGAGACCCCGGAAGCACCCGCCGAGCACATCGCAACCACCTGCTCAACTCGCCTGAACCACCTGCCGGACATGCCAAAATCACCTGCCGACTATGCCAGGACCACTTGGCGAACACTCCGGAATCACTTGCCGGGCATGCAGGAACCACCTCTCAGACATGCCAGAACCCCGTGCCAATGACCCCGGAAGCACCAGCCGAGCACGCCGGAACCACCTGCTCGACTCGCCAGAACTACCTGCCGATCACGCAAAAATCACCTGCCGGCTACGCCACAACCAGTTGGTGAACACTTTGGAATCACCTGCCAGGCTTGCTGGAACCACCTGCCAGTCATGCCAAAATCACCTGCCAACTACGCCAGAACCGCTTGGCGGACACTGCGGAAACACCTGTCGGGCCGGCTGGAACCACATCTCAGACGTGCCAGAAACGTGTTCATGAGATGCTGGAACCACACCCCGAACAGACGGATACCACCTGCCAGAACCGCCTGAACCACCTGCTGAGCACGCCGGAACCACCTGCTCGACTCACCGGTACCACCTCCCTGACACGCCAAAATCACCTGCTGGGTATGCCAGAACCACTTGGCGGACACTCCGGAATCATCTGCCGGACATGCCGGAACCAGCTCTCAGACACACCAGAACCAAGTGCCGGAGACGCCGGAAGCACCTGCCGAGCATGCCGGAGCCACCTGCTCGACTCGCCAGAAACACCTGCCGGACACGCCAAAATCACCTGCCGGGTATGCCAGAACCACCTGGCGGACACTACGGAATCACCTGCCGCGCATGCCGGAACCACCTCTCAGACGTGCCGGAAGCACGTGCCAGACACGCCGGAAACACATACCGGACAGACCGGAACCACCTGCCAAGAACGCCGGAGCCACCTGTTCGACTCGCTGGAACCACCTCCCGGACAGGCCAATATCAACTGCTGGCTTTGCCAGAACCACCTGGGGTACAGTCCGGGATCACCTGCCAGCCATGGCGGAACCACCTCTCAGACGTACCAGAACCACCTGCCGGAGAAGCTGGAAACACGTCCTGGACAGAATGGAACCACGTGACGGCCATGCCTGAACCACCTGCCGAGCACGGCGGAACCACCTGCCGGACACGCCAAAATCACCTGCGGGCTACGCCAGAACCACTTGGACGACTCTCCGAAATGACCTGCCGGGCATGTTGGAACCACCTCTCAGACGTGCCAGAAGCACGTGGCGGACAGTCCGGAATCACCTGTTGGGCATACGCAACCACCTCTGAGACGTACCAGAACCATGTGCCGTGCACGCCGGAACCACCTCCCGGACAGACCGGAATCAACTTTTGGGCATGCCGGAACCACCAGTCAGATGTGCCAGAAACACGTGCCGGAGACGCCGGAAGCACGTGCCGAGCACGTCGCAACCACCTGCTCAACTCGCCTGAACCAGCTGCCGGACACGCCAAAATCACCTGCCCGCTACACCAGCACCACTTCGGGGACAAGCCGGAATCACGTGAGGGGCATGCCGGCACAGCCTCTCAGACTGAACCTCGTGCCGGACACCACAGAACCACCTGCCGGACAGACCGGAACCACCTGCCGGACCCTCCGGAACCACCGGCTCGACCCGCCGGAACGACCGCTGGACATGCAAAATCACCTGCCGGCTACGGCAGAAACACTTGGCGAACACTCCGGAATCACCTGCCGGGCATGCCGGAACCACCTCTCAGATATGCCAGAACCACGTGCCAATGACCCCGGAAGCACCTGCCGAGCACGCCGGAACCACCTGCTCGACTCGCCAGAACCACCTGCCGGACACGCAAAAATCACCTGCCGGCTACGCCACAACCAGTTGGGGAACACTTCGGAATCACCTGCCGGGCTTGCTGGAACCACCTGCCGGTCATGCCAAAATCACCTGCCAACTACGCCCGTACCACTTGGCGGACACTGTGGAAACACCTGTCGGGCCGGCCGGAACCACATCTCAGACGTGCCAGAACCATGTGCATGAGATGCTGGAACCACACCCTGAACAGACGGAAAACACCTGCCAGACCCGTCTGAGCAACCTGCCGAGCACGCCGGAGCCACCTGCTCGACTCGCCGGAACCACCTACCTGACATGCCAAAATCACCAGCCAGGTATGCCAGAACCACTTGGCGGACAATCCGGAATCATCTGCCGGACATGCCGGAACCAGCTCTCAGACACACCATAACCACGTGCCGGAGACGCCGGAAGCACCTGCCGAGCATGCCGGAGCCACCTGCTCGACTCGCCAGAAACACCTGCCGGACACGCCAAAATCACCTGCCGGGTATGCCAGAACCACCTGGCGGACACTCCGAAACCACCTGTCGCGCATGCCGGAACCACCTCTCAGACGTGCCGGAAGCACGTGCCGGACACGCCGGAATCACCTACCGGACAGACCGGAACCACCTGCCGAGCACGCCGGAGCCACCTGTTCGACTCGCTGGAACCACCTGCCGGACAGGCCAATATCAACTGCTGGCTATGCCAGAACCACCTGGGGGACGGTCCGGAATCACCTGCCAGCCATGGCGGAACCACCTCTCAGACGTACCAGAACCACCTGCCGGAGAAGCTGGAAACACGTCCTGGACAGTCTGGAACCACCTGCCGGCCAAGCCTGAACCACCTGCCAAGCACAACGGAACAACCTGCCAGACACGCCAAAATCACCTGCGTGTTATGCCAGAACGACTTGGAGGACTCTCTGGGATGACCTGCCGGGCATGCCGGAACCACCTCTCAGACGTGCCAGAACCATGTGGTGGACAGTCCGGAATCACCTGTTGGGCATGCGCAACCACCTCTGAGACGTACCAGAACCACATGCCGTGCAGGCTGGAACCACCTACCGGACAGACCGGAATCACCTTTCGGGCATGCCGGAACCACCTGTCAGATGTGCCAGAAACACGTGCCGGAGACGCCGGAAGCACCTGCCAAGCACGTTGGAACCACCTGTTCAACTCGCCTGAACCACCTGCCGGACATGCCAAAATCACCTGCCGACTATGCCAGAACCACTTGGCGAACACTCCGGAATCATCTGCCGGACATGCCGGAACCAGCTCTCAGACACACCAGAACCAAGTGCCGGAGACGCCGGAAGCACCTGCCGAGCATGCCGGAGCCACCTGCTCGACTCGCCAGAAACACCTGCCGGACACGCCAAAATCACCTGCCGTGTATGCCAGAACCACCTGGCGGACAATACGGAATCACCTGCCGCGCATGCCGGAACCACCTCTCAGACGTGCCGGAAGCACGTGCCGGACACGCCGGAAACACCTACCGGACAGACCGGAACCACCTGCCAAGAACGCCGGAGCCACGTGTTCGACTCGCTGGAACCACCTGCCGGACAGGCCAATATCAACGGCTGGCTTTGCCAGAACCACCTGGGGTAGAGTCCGGGATCACCTGCCAGCCATGGCGGAACCACCTCTCAGACGTACCAGAACCACCTGCCGGAGAAGCTGGAAACACGTCCTGGACAGACTGGAACCACGTGACGGCCATGCCTGAACCACCTGCCGAGCACGGCGGAACCACCTGCCGGACACGCCAAAATCACCTGCGGGCTACGCCAGAACCACTTGGACGACTCTCCGAAATGACCTGCCGGGCATGTTGGAACCACCTCTCAGACGTGCCAGAAGCACGTGGCGGACAGTCCGGAATCACCTGTTGGGCATACGCAACCACCTCTGACACGTACCAGAACCACGTGCCGTGCACGCCGGAACCACCTACCGGACAGACCGGAATCAACTTTTGGGCATGCCGGAACCACCAGTCAGATGTGCCAGAAACACGTGCCGGAGACGCCGGAAGCACCTGCCGAGCACGTCGCAACCACCTGCTCAACTCGCCTGAACCACCTGCCGGACACGCCAAAATCACCTGCCCGCTACACCAGCACCACTTCGGGGACAAGCCGGAATCACGTGAGGGGCATGCCGGCACAGCCTCTCAGACTGAACCTCGTGCCGGACACCACAGAACCACGTGCCGGACAGACCGGAACCACCTGCCGGACACGCCGGAACCACCGGCTCGACCCGCCGGAACGACCGCTGGACATGCAAAATCACCTGCCGGCTACGCCGGAATCACTTGGCGAACACTCCGGAATCACCTGCGGGCATGCCGGAACCACCTCTCAGATATGCCAGAACCACGTGCCAATGACCCCGGAAGCACCTGCCGAGCACGCCGGAACCACCTGCTCGACTCGCCAGAACCACCTGCCGATCACGCAAAAATCACCTGCCGGCTACGCCACAACCAGTTGGGGAACACTTCGGAATCACCTGCCGGGCTTGCTGGAACCACCTGCTGGTCATGCCAAAATCACCTGCCAACTACGCCAGTACCACTTGGCGGACACTGTGGAAACACCTGTCGGGCCGGCAGGAACCACATCTCAGACGTGCCAGAACCATGTGCATGAGATGCTGGAACCACACCCCGAACAGACGGAAAACACCTGCCAGACCCGTCTGAACAACCTGCCGAGCACGCCGGAGCCACCTGCTCGACTCGCCGGAACCACCTACCTGACATGCCCAAATCACCAGCCGGGTATGCCAGAACCACTTGGCGGACACTCCGGAATCATCTGCCGGACATGCCGGAACCAGCTCTCAGACACACCAGAACCACGTGCCGGAGACGCCGGAAGCACCTGCCGAGCATGCCGGAGCCACCTGCTCGACTCGCCAGAAACACCTGCCGGACACGCCAAAATCACCTGCCGGGTACGCCAGAACCACCTGGCGGACACTCCGAAACCACCTGTCGCGCATGCCGGAACCACCTCTCAGACGTGCCGGAAGCACGTGCCGGACACGCCGGAATCACCTACCGGACAGACCGGAACCACCTGCCGAGCACGCCGGAGCCACCTGTTCGACTCGCTGGAACCACCTGCCGGACAGGCCAATATCAAGTGCTGGCTATGCCAGAACCACCTCGGGGACGGTCCGGAATCACCTGCCAGCCATGGCGGAACCACCTGTCACACGTACCAGAACCACCTGCCGGAGAAGCTGGAAACACGTCCTGGACAGTCTGGAACCACCTGCCGGCCAAGCCTGAACCACCTGCCAAGCACAACGGAACAACCTGCCAGACACGCCAAAATCACCTGCCAACTACGCCAGAACCGCTTGGCGGACACTGCGGAAACACCTGTCGGGCCGGCTGGAACCACATCTCAGACGTGCCAGAAACGTGTTCATGAGATGCTGGAACCACACCCCGAACAGACGGATACCACCTGCCAGAACCGCCTGAACCACATGCTGAGCACGCCGGAACCACCTGCTCGACTCACCGGTACCACCTCACTGTCATGCCAAAATCACCTGCTGGGTATGGCAGAACCACTTGGCGGACACTCCGGAATCATCTGCCGGACATGCCGGAACCAGCTCTCAGACACACCAGAACCAAGTGCCGGAGACGCCGGAAGCACCTGCCGAGCAGGCCGGAGCCACCTGCTCGACTCGCCAGAAACACGTGCCGGACACGCCAAAATCACCTGCCGGGTATGCCAGAACCACCTGGCGGACTCTACGGAATCACCTGCCGCGCATGCCGGAACCACCTCTCAGACGTGCCGGAAGCACGTGCCAGACGCGCCAGAAAATCCCACCGGACAGACCGGAACCACCTGCCAAGAACGCGGGAGCCACCTGCTCGACTCGCCAGAAACACCTGCCGGACACGCCAAAATCACCTGCCGGGTACGCCAGAACCACCTGGCGGACACTCCGAAATCACCTGTCGCGCATGCCGGAACCACCTCTCAGACGTGCCGGAAGCACGTGCCGGACACGCCGGAATCACCTACCGGACAGACCGGAACCACCTCCCGAGCACGCCGCAGCCACCTGTTCGACTCGCTGGAACCACCTGCCGGACAGGCCAATATCAACTGCTGGCTATGCCAGAACCACCTGGGGGACGGTCCGGAATCACCTGCCAGCCATGGCGGAACCACCTCTCAGACGTACCAGAACCACCTGCCGGAGAAGCTGGAAACACGTCCTGGACAGTCTGGAACCACCTGCCGGCCAAGCCTGAACCACCTGCCAAGCACAACGGAACAACCTGCCAGACACTCCAAAATCACCTGCGTGTTATGCCAGAACCACTTGGAGGACACTCTGGGATGACCTGCCTGGCATGCCGGAACCACCTCTCAGACGTGCCAGAACCATGTGGCGGACAGTCCGGAATCACCTGTTGGGCATGCACAACCACCTCTGAGACGTACCAGAACCACATGCCGTGCAGGCTGGAAGCACCTACCGGACAGACCGGAATCACCTTTCGGGCATGCCGGAACCACCTGTCAGATTTGCCAGAAACACGTGCCGGAGACGCCGGAAGCACCTGCCAAGCACGTTGGAACCACCTGCTCAACTCGCCTGAACCACCTGCCGGACATGCCAAAATCACCTGCCGACTATGCCAGAACCACTTGGCGAACACTCCGGAATCACTTGCCGGGCATGCAGGAACCACCTCTCAGACATGCCAGAACCCCGTGCCAATGACCCCGGAAGCACCAGCCGAGCACGCCGGAACCACCTGCTCGACTCGCCAGAACCACCTGCCGATCACGCAAAAATCACCTGCCGGCTACGCCACAACCAGTTGGTGAACACTTTGGAATCACCTGCCAGGCTTGCTGGAACCACCTGCCAGTCATGCCAAAATCACCTGCCAACTACGCCAGAACCGCTTGGCGGACACTGCGGAAACACCTGTCGGGCCGGCTGGAACCACATCTCAGACGTGCCAGAAACGTGTTCATGAGATGCTGGAACCACACCCCGAACAGACGGATACCACCTGCCAGAACCGCCTGAACCACCTGCTGAGCACGCCGGAACCACCTGCTCGACTCACCGGTACCACCTCCCTGACACGCCAAAATCACCTGCTGGGTATGCCAGAACCACTTGGCGGACACTCCGGAATCATCTGCCGGACATGCCGGAACCAGCTCTCAGACACACCAGAACCACGTGCCGGAGACGCCGGAAGCACCTGCCGAGCATGCCGGAGCCAACTGCTCGACTCGCCAGAAACACCTGCCGGACACGCCAAAATCACCTGCCGGGTATGCCAGAACCACCTGGCGGACACTACGGAATCACCTGCCGCGCATGCCGGAACCACCTCTCAGACGTGCCGGAAGCACGTGCCGGACACGCCGGAAACACCTACCGGGCAGACCGGAACCACCTGCCAAGAACGCCGGAGCCACCTGTTCGACTCGCTGGAACCACCTGCCGGACAGGCCAATATCAACTGCTGGCTATGCCAGAACCACCTGGGGGACCGTCCGGGATCACCTGCCAGCCATGGCGGAACCACCTCTCAGACGTACCAGAACCACCTGCCGGAGAAGCTGGAAACACGTCCTGGACAGACTGGAACCACGTGACGGCCATGCCTGAACCAACTGCCGAGCACGGCGGAACCACCTGCCGGACACGCCAAAATCACCTGCGGGCTACGCCAGAACCACTTGGACGACTCTCCGAAATGACCTGCCGGGCATGTTGGAACCACCTCTCAGACGTGCCAGAAGCACGTGGCGGACAGTCCGGAATCACCTGTTGGGCATACGCAACCACCTCTGACACGTACCAGAACCACGTGCCGTGCACGCCAGAACCACCTACCGGACAGACCGGAATCAACTTTTGGGCATGCCGGAACCACCAGTCAGATGTGCCAGAAACACGTGCCGGAGATGCCAGAAGCACCTGCCGAACACGTCGCAACCACCTGCTCAACTCGCCTGAACCACCTGCCGGACACGCCAAAATCACCTGCCCGCTACACCAGCACCACTTCGGGGACAAGCCAGAATCACGTGAGGGGCATGCCGGCACAGCCTCTCAGACTGAACCTCGTGCCGGACACCACAGAACCACCTGCCGGACAGACCGGAACCACCTGCCGGACACGCCGGAACCACCGGCTCGACCCGCCGGAACGACCTGACGATCACGCAAAAATCACCTGCCGGCTACGCCACAACCAGTTGGTGAACACTTTGGAATCACCTGCCAGACTTGCTGGAACCACCTGCCAGTCATGCCAAAATCACCTGCCAACTACGCCAGAACCGCTTGGCGGACACTGCGGAAACACCTGTCGGGCCGGCTGGAACCACATCTCAGACGTGCCAGAAACGTGTTCATGAGATGCTGGAACCACACCCCGAACAGACGGATACCACCTGCCAGAACCGCCTGAACCACCTGCTGAGCACGCCGGAACCACCTGCTCGACTCACCGGTACCACCTCCCTGACACGCCAAAATCACCTGCTGGGTATGCCAGAACCACTTGGCGGACACTCTGGAATCATCTGCCGGACATGCCGGAACCAGCTCTCAGACACACCAGAACCAAGTGCCGGAGACGCCGGAAGCAGCTGCCGAGCATGCCGGAGCCACCTGCTCGACTCGCCAGAAACACCTGCCGGACACGCCAAAATCACCTGCCGGGTACGCCAGAATTCGAAGTGATCC
>NW_027228001.1:0-89313 GCF_037783145.1 Equus przewalskii
TATGCTTTTTACAAACCGCCATTGTGCACTGGGTCAGAGAGTGTCAGAATGCACCTATGTCAGAAAGGGCCCTTTGCTCTCAGCCGTGCCCTCCATTGCTCTAGAGGTGGAAGGCACAAAGCACTGCCTCCATCCTTCAATTGGAGACAAGCCAGCAACTGTCCTGCTTCCAGCTCTTTAGGAAGCTGGGAAAGCACTCGCATTCCACAGTGCTCTTACAGCGTTCTGGGAACGTCTCATACAAAGGCAGCTGAACACCGTGTCTTTTCAGCCCTTAACTCACCAATCTGCAACATCTGCTTCTGCCGCATTTCCACCTTGCCAACCCGGCTCAGACGAAATGCCTACATCTTCCCCTGAAGCGACTGTGCTGATTCCCAAATGATTGAGCATCCACATGCTTAGGAGGCGATAAACTGCATGCCTTTTTCCAACCACCATTTTACACTGCTTAGAGAGCGTCGGAAAGCAGCTATGTCAGAAAAGCCCCTTTGCTCTCAGCCATGCCCTCCATTTCTCTCGAGGTGCAAGGCACAAGGCACTGGTTCTGGATCCACCCCTCAATGGGAGACAAACCACATCTTGGTCTGCTTCAAGCTCTTTAGGAAGTGGAGAAAAAACTCCCTTTCCACAGTGCTCTTACAGCGTCCAGGGAACATCTCATACAAAGGAGGCTGAACGCCGTTTCATTTCGGCACTTCACTCGCCAGTCTGGGACATCTGCATCCTGCACGTTTCCACCTTGCCAACACGGCTCAGACGAAATGCCTACAACTTCCCCTTGAGCAATGGGGATGAGGCCCATAGGATTGTGGTTCCACATGCTGAGGAGGAGAGAGACAATAGGCTTTTAACTAACCACGAAGTGCAACGGTTGCGAGAGTGTCAGAAAGCACCAATGGCAGAAAGACCCCTTTACTCTCAGCCGCGCCCTCCATTGCTGTATAGGTGGAAGGCACAAAGCACTGCCTCCATCCTTCAATGGGAGACAAGCCATAAACTGTCTTGCCTCCAGCTCTTTAGGAAGCTGGGAAAGAACTCGCTTTCCACAGTGCTGTTACAGCATACGAGGAAACTCTCATACAGAGGCAGCTCAAACGCCATTTCTTCCCAGTGCTTAACTGGCCGCTTTAGGACTTCCGCTTCTGTCACAGTTCCACCTTGCCAACCCGGCTCAGACGAAATGCCTACATCTTCACCTTAAGCAACGGGGACGAGGCCCAGATGACTGTGCTTCCGCATGCTTAGCAGGAGCAGACAATAGGCTTTGTACAAACCGCCATTGTGCACTGGGTCAGAGAGTGTCAGAATGCACCTATGTCAGAAAGGGCCCTTTGCTCTCAGCCGTGCCCTCCATTGCTCTAGAGGTGGAAGGCACAAAGCACTGCCTCCATCCTTCAATTGGAGACAAGCCATAAACTGTCTTGCCTCCAGCTCTTTAGGAAGCTGACAAACAACTCGCTTTCCACAGTCCTCTTACAGCAGACCGGGGAACTTCTCATACAAAGGCAGCTCAAATGGCATTTCTTCCCAGCCCTTAACTCGCAGCTTAGGACTCCTGCTTCTGCCACAATTCCACCTGGCCAACCCGGCTCAGACGAAATGCCTACATCTTCCCCTGAAGCAACTGGGCTGAGTCCCAAATGATTGAGCGTCCACGTGCTTAGGAGGCGATAGACTGCACGCCTTTTTCCAACCACCATTGCGCACTGCTGGAGAGAGTGTCGGAAAGCAGCTATGTCAGAAAGACCCCTTTGCTCTCAGCCGTGCCCTCCATTGCTCTAGAGGTGGAAGGCACAAAGCACTGCCTCCATCCTTCAATTGGAGACAAGCCAGCAACTGTCCTGCTTCCAGCTCTTTAGGAAGCTGGGAAAGCACTCGCATTCCACAGTGCTCTTACAGCGTCCTGGGAACGTCTCATAGAAAGGCAGCTGAACACCGTGTCTTTTCAGCCCTTAACTCACCAATCTGCAACATCTGCTTCTGCCGCATTTCCACCTTGCCAACCCGGCTCAGACGAAATGCCTACATCTTCCCCTGAAGCGACTGTGCTGATTCCCAAATGATTGAGCATCCACATGCTTAGGAGGCGATAAACTGCATGCCTTTTTCCAACCACCATTTTACACTGCTTAGAGAGCGTCGGAAAGCAGCTATGTCAGAAAGGCCCCTTTGCTCTCAGCCATGCCCTCCATTGCTCTCGAGGTGGAAGGCACAAGGCACTGGTTCTGGATCCACCCCTCAATGGGAGACAAACCACATCTTGTCCTGCTTCCAGCTCTTTAGGAAGTGGAGAAGAAACTCCCTTTCCACAGTGCTCTTACAGCGTCCTGGGAACATCTCATACAAAGGAGGCTGAACGCCGTTTCTTTTCAGCACTTCACTCGCCAGTCTGGGACATCTGCATCCTGCACGTTTCCACCTTGCCAACCCGGCTCAGACGAAATGCCTACATCTTCCCCTTGAGCAATGGGGATGAGGCCCATAGGATTGTGGTTCCACATGCTGAGGAGGAGAGAGACAATAGGCTTTTAACTAACCACGAATTGCAACGGTTGGGAGAGTGTCAGAAAGCACCAATGGCAGAAAGACCCCTTTACTCTCAGCCGCGCCCTCCATTGCTGTAGAGGTGGAAGGCACAAAGCACTGCCTCCATCCTTCAATGGGAGACAAGCCATAAACTGTCTTGCCTCCAGCTCTTTAGGAAGCTGGGAAAGAACTCGCTTTCCACAGTGCTGTTACAGCATACGAGGAAACTCTCATACAGAGGCAGCTCAAACGCCATTTCTTCCCAGTGCTTAACTGGCCGCTTTAGGACTTCCGCTTCTGCCACAGTTCCACCTTGCCAACCAGGCTCAGACGAAATGCCTACATCTTCCCCTTAAGCAACGGGGGCGAAGCCCACATGATTGTGCTGCCACATGCTTAGCAGGAGCAGACAATAGGCTTTTTACAAACCGCCATTGTGCACTGGGTCAGAGAGTGTCAGAATGCACCTATGTCAGAAAGGGTCCTTTGCTCTCAGCCGTGCCCTCCATTGCTCTAGAGGTGGAAGGCACAAAGCACTGCCTCCATCCTTCAATTGGAGACAAGCCATAAACTGTCTTGCCTCCAGCTCTTTAGGAAGCTGACAAACAACTCGCTTTCCACAGTCCTGTTACAGCAGACCGGGGAACTTCTCATACAAAGGCAGCTCAAATGGCATTTCTTCCCAGCCCTTAACTCGCAGCTTAGGACTCCTGCTTCTGCCGCAATTCCACCTTGCCAACCCGGCTCAGACGAAATGCCTACATCTTCCCCTGAAGCAACTGGGCTGAGTCCCAAATGATTGAGCGTCCACGTGCTTAGGAGGCGATAGACTGCACGCCTTTTTCCAACCACCATTCTGCACTGCTGGAGAGAGTGTCGGAAAGCAGCTATGTCAGAAAGACCCCTTTGGTCTCAGCCATGCCCTTCATTGCTCTAGACGTGGAATGCACAATGCACTGGCTCCCCCCCTCAAGGGGCGACAAGCCACAGACCATCTTCCTTCCATCTCTTTAGGAAGCTGAGCAAGAACTCGCTTTCAACAGTGCTCTTTCTGTGTCCTGGCAACATCTCATACAAAGGCAGCTGATGTGCCATTTCTTTCAGCACTTAACTCGCAGATTTGGAACCTCTGCTCCTGCCACATTTCCACCTTGCCAACCCGGCTCAGACGAAATGTCTACATCTTCCCCTTCAGCAATGGGGATGAGGCCCAGATGACTGTGCTTCCGCATGCTTAGCAGGAGAGGACAATAGGCTTTTTACAAACCGCCATTGTGCACAGGGTCAGAGAGTGTCAGAATGCACCTATGTCAGAAAGGGCCCTTTGCTGTCAGCCGTGCCCTCCATTGCTCTAGAGGTGGAAGTCACAAAGCACTGCCTCCATCCTTCAATTGGAGACAAGCCAGCAACTGTCCTGCTTCCAGCTCTTTAGGAAGCTGGGAAAGCACTCGCATTCCACAGTGCTCATACAGCGTCTTGGGAATGTCTCATACAAAGGCAGATGAACACCGTGTCTTTTCAGCCCTTAACTCACCAATCTGCAACATCTGCTTCTGCCGCATTTCCACCTTGCCTACCCGGCTCAGACGAAATGCCTACATCTTCCCCTGAAGCGACTGTGCTGATTCCCAAATGATTGAGCATCCACATGCTTAGGAGGCGATAAACTGCATGCCTTTTTCCAGCCACCATTTTACACTGCTTAGAGAGCGTCAGAAATCAGCAATGTCAGACAGGCCCCTTTGCTCTCAGCCATGCCCTCCATTGCTCTCGGGGTGGAAGGCACAAGGCACTGGTTCTGGATCCACCCCTCAATGGGAGACAGATCACATCTTGTCCTGTCTCCAGCTCTTTAGGAAGTGGAGAATAAACTCCCTTTCCACAGTGCTCTTACAGCGTCCTGGGAACATCTCATACAAAGGAGTCTGAACGCCGTTTCTTTTCAGCACTTCACTCGCCAGTCTGGGACAGCTGCATCCTGCACGTTTCCACCTTGCCAACCCGGCTCAGACGAAATGCCTACATCTTCCCCTTGAGCAATGGGGATGAGGCCCAAAGGATTGTGGTTCCACATGCTGAGGAGGAGAGAGGCAATAGGCTTTTAACTAACCACGAAGTGCAACGGTTGGGAGAGTGTTAGAAGGCACCAATGGCAGAAACACCCCTTTACTCTCAGCCGCGCCCTCCATTGCTGTAGAGTTGGAAGGCACAAAGCACTGCCTCCATCCTTCAATGGGAGACAAGCCATAAACTGTCTTGCCTCCAGCTCTTTAGGAAGCTGGGAAACAACTCGCTTTCCACAGTGCTGTTACAGCATACGAGGAAACTCTCATACAGAGGCAGCTCAAACGCCATTTCTTCCCAGTGCTTAACTGGCCGCTTTAGGACTTCCGCTTCTGCCACCGTTACACCTTGCCAACCCGGCTCAGACGAAATGCCTACATCTTCCCCTTAAGCAATGGGGGCGAAGCACACATGATTGTGCTGCCACATGCTTAGCAGGAGCAGACAATAGGCTTTTTACAAACCGCCATTGTGCACTGTGTTAAAGAGTGTCAGAATGCACCTATGTCAGAAGGGGTCCTTTGCTCTCAGCCATGCCCTCCATTGCTCTAGAGGTGGAAGGCACAAAGCACTGCCTCCATCCTTCAATTGGAGACAAGCCATAAACTGTCTTGCCCGCAGGTCTTTAGGAAGCTGACAAACAACTCGCTTTCCACAGTCCTGTTACAGCAGACCGGTTAACTTCTCATACAAAGGCTGCTCAAATGGCATTTCTTCCCAGCCCTTAACTCGCAGCTTAGGACTCCTGCTTCTGCCGCAATTCGACCTTGCCAACCCGGCTCAGACGAAATGCCTACATCTTCCCCTGAAGCAACTGGGCTGAGTCCCAAATGATTGAGCGTCCACGTGCTTAGGAGGCGATAGACTGCACGCCTTTTTCCAACCACCATTGCGCACTGCTGGAGAGAGTGTCGGAAAGCAGCTATGTCAGAAAGACCCCTTTGCTCTCAGCCGTGCCCTTCATTGCTCTAGACGTGGAATGCACAATGCACTGGCTCACCCCTCAAGGGGCGACAATCCAGAGACCATCTTCCTTCCATCTCTTTAGGAAGCTGAGCAAGAACTCGCTTTCCACAGTGCTCTTTCTGTGTCCTGGCAGCATCTCATACAAAGGCAGCTGATATGCCATTTCTTTTCAGCGCTTAACTCGCAGATTTGGAACTTCTGCTCCTGCCACATTTCCACCTTGCCAACCCGGCTCAGACGAAATGTCTACATCTTCCCCTTCAGCAACGGGGACGAGGCCCAGATGACTGTGCTTCCGCATGCTTAGCAGGAGCACACGATATGCTTTTTACAAACCGCCATTGTGCACTGGGTCAGAGAGTGTCAGAATGCACCTATGTCAGAAAGGGCCCTTTGCTCTCAGCCGTGCCCTCCATTGCTCTAGAGGTGGAAGGCACAAAGCACTGCCTCCATCCTTCAATTGGAGACAAGCCAGCAACTGTCCTGCTTCCAGCTCTTTAGGAAGCTGGGAAAACACTCGCATTCCACAGTGCTCTTTCAGCGTTCTGGGGAAAGTCTCATACAAAGGCAGCTGAACACCGTGTCTTTTCAGCCCTTAACTCACCAATCTGCAACATCTGCTTCTGCCGCATTTCCACCTTGTGAACCCGGCTCAGACGAAATGCCTACATCTTCCCCTCAAGCGACTGTGCTGATTCCCAAATGATTGAGCATCCACATGCTTAGGAGGCGATAAACTGCATGCCTTTTTCCAACCACCATTTTACACTGCTTAGAGAGCTTCGGAAAGCAGCGATGTCAGAAAAGCCCCTTTGCTCTCAGCCATGCCCTCCATTTCTCTCGAGGTGCAAGGCACAAGGCACTGGTTCTGGATCCACCCCTCAATGGGAGACAAACCACATCTTGGTCTGCTTCAAGCTCTCTAGGAAGTGGAGAAAAAACTCCCTTTCCACAGTGCTCTTACAGCGTCCAGGGAACATCTCATACAAAGGAGGCTGAACGCCGTTTCATTTCGGCACTTCACTCGCCAGTCTGGGACATCTGCATCCTGCACGTTTCCACCTTGCCAACACGGCTCAGACGAAATGCCTACAACTTCCCCTTGAGCAATGGGGATGAGGCCCATAGGATTGTGGTTCCACATGCTGAGGAGGAGAGAGACAATAGGCTTTTAACTAACCACGAAGTGCAACGGTTGCGAGAGTGTCAGAAAGCACCAATGGCAGAAAGACCCCTTTACTCTCAGCCGCACCCTCCATTGCTGTATAGGTGGAAGGCACAAAGCACTGCCTCCATCCTTCAATGGGAGACAAGCCATAAACTGTCTTGCCTCCAGCTCTTTAGGAAGCTGGGAAAGAACTCGCTTTCCACAGTGCTGTTACAGCATACGAGGAAACTCTCATACAGAGGCAGCTCAAACGCCATTTCTTCCCAGTGCTTAACTGGCCGCTTTAGGACTTCCGCCTCTGTCACAGTTCCACCTTGCCAACCCGGCTCAGGCGAAATGCCTACATCTTCACCTTAAGCAACGGGGACGAGGCCCAGATGACTGTGCTTCCGCATGCTTAGCAGGAGCAGACAATAGGCTTTGTACAAACCGCCATTGTGCACTGGGTCAGAGAGTGTCAGAATGCACCTATGTCAGAAAGGGCCCTTTGCTCTCAGACGTGCCCTCCATTGCTCTAGAGGTGGAAGGCACAAAGCACTGCCTCCATCCTTCAATTGGAGACAAGCCATAAACTGTCTTGCCTCCAGCTCTTTAGGAAGCTGACAAACAACTCGCTTTCCACAGTCCTGTTACAGCAGACCGGTTAACTTCTCATACAAAGGCTGCTCAAATGGCATTTATTCCCAGCCCTTAACTGGCAGCTTAGGACTCCTGCTTCTGCCACAATTCCACCTGGCCAACCCGGCTCAGACGAAATGCCTACATCTTCCCCTGAAGCAACTGGGCTGAGTCCCAAATGATTGAGCGTCCACGTGCTTAGGAGGCGATAGACTGCAGGCCTTTTTCCAACCACCATTGCGCACTGCTGGAGAGAGTGTCGGAAAGCAGCTATGTCAGAAAGACCCCTTTGCTCTCAGCTGTGCCCTCCATTTCTCTAGAGGTGTAAGGCACAAAGCACTGCCTCCATCCTTCAATTGGAGACAAGCCAGCAACTGTCCTGCTTCCAGCTCTTTAGGAAGCTGGGAAAGCATTCGCATTCCACAGTGCTCTTACAGCGTCCTGGGAACGTCTCATAGAAAGGCAGCTGAACACCGTGTCTTTCCAGCCCTTAACTCACCAATCTGCAACATCTGCTTCTGCCCCATTACCACCTTGCCAACCCGGCTCAGACGAAATGCCTACATCTTCCCCTGAAGCGACTGTGCTGATTCCCAAATGATTGAGCATCCACATGCTTAGGAGGCGATAAACTGCATGCCTTTTTCCAACCACCATTTTACACTGCTTAGAGAGCTTCGGAAAGCAGCTATGTCAGAAAGGCACCTTTGCTCTCAGCCATGCCCTCCATTGCTCTCAAGGTGGAAGGCACAAGGCACTGGTTCTGGATCCACCCCTCAATGGGAGACAAACCACATCTTGTCCTGCTTCCAGCTCGTTAGGAAGTGGAGAAGAAACTCCCTTTCCACAGTGCTCTTACAGCGTCCTGGGAACATCTCATACAAAGGAGGCTGAACGCCGTTTGTTTTCAGCAATTCACTCGCCAGTCTGGGACATCTGCATCCTGCACGTTTCCACCTTGCCAACCCGGCTCAGACGAAATGCCTACATCTTCCCCTTGAGCAATGGGGATGAGGCCCATAGGATTGTGGTTGCACATGCTGAGGAGGAGAGAGACAATAAGGTTTTAACTAACCACGAATTGCAACGGTTGGGAGAGTGTCAGAAAGCACCAATGGCAGAAAGACCCCTTTACTCTCAGCCGCGCCCTCCATTGCTGTAGAGGTGGAAGGCACAAAGCACTGCCTCCATCCTTCAATGGGAGACAAGCCATAAACTGTCTTGCCTCCAGCTCTTTAGGAAGCTGGGAAAGAACTCGTTTTCCACAGTGCTGTTACAGCATGCGAGGAAACTCTCATACAGAGGCAGCTCAAACGCCATTTCTTCCCAGTGCTTAAGTGGCCGCTTTAGGACTTCCGCTACTGCCACAGTTCCACCTTGCCAACCAGGCTCAGACGAAATGCCTACATCTTCCCCTTAAGCAACGGGGGCGAAGCCCACATGATTGTGCTGCCACATGCATTGCAGGAGCAGACAATAGGCTTTTTACAAACCGCCTTTGTGCACTGTGTTAAAGAGTGTCAGAATGCACCTATGTCAGAAGGGGTCCTTTGCTCTCAGCCATGCCCTCCATGGCTCTAGAGGTGGAAGGCAAAAAGCACTGCCTCCATCCTTCAATTGGAGACAAGCCATAAAATGTCTTGCCTCCAGCTCTTTAGGAAGCTGACAAACAACTCGCTTTCCACAGTCCTGTTACAGCAGACCGGTTAACTTCTCATACAAAGGCTGCTCAAATGGCATTTCTTCCCAGCCCTTAACTCGCAGCTTAGGACTCCTGCTTCTGCCGCAATTCCACCTTGCCAACCCGGCTCAGACGAAATGCCTACATCTTCCCCTGAAGCAACTGGGCTGAGTCCCAAATGATTGAGCGTCCACGTGCTTAGGAGGCGATAGACTGCACTCCTTTTTCCAGCCACCATTTTGCACTGCTGGAGAGAGTGTCGGAAAGCAGCTATGTCAGAAAGACCCCTTTGCTCTCAGCCGTGCCCTTCATTGCTCTAGACGTGGAATGCACAATGCACTGGCTCACCCCTCAAGGGGCGACAATCCAGAGACCATCTTCCTTCCATCTCTTTAGGAAGCTGAGCAAGAACTCGCTTTCCACAGTGCTCTTTCTGTGTCCTGGCAGCATCTCATACAAAGGCAGCTGATATGCCATTTCTTTTCAGCGCTTAACTCGCAGATTTGGAACTTCTGCTCCTGCCACATTTCCACCTTGCCAACCCGGCTCAGACGAAATGTCTACATCTTCCCCTTCAGCAACGGGGACGAGGCCCAGATGACTGTGCTTCCGCATGCTTAGCAGGAGCACACGATAGGCTTTTTACAAACCGCCATTGTGCACTGGGTCAGAGAGTGTCAGAATGCACCTATGTCAGAAAGGGCCCTTTGCTCTCAGCCGTGCCCTCCATTGCTCTAGAGGTGGAAGGCACAAAGCACTGCCTCCATCCTTCAATTGGAGAAAAGCCTGCAACTGTCCTGCTTCCAGCTCTTGAGGAAGCTGGAAAGCACTCGCATTCCACAGTGCTCTTACAGTGTCCTGGGAACGTCTCATACAAAGGCAGCTGAACACCGTGTCTTTTCAGCCCTTAACTCACCAATCTGCTACATTTGCTTCTGCTGCATTTCCACCTTGCCAACCCGGCTCAGACGAAATGCCTACATCTTCCCCTGAAGCGACTGTGCTGATTCCCAAATGATTGAGCATCCACATGCTTAGGAGGCGATAAACTGCATGCCTTTTTCCAACCACCATTTTACACTGCTTAGAGAGCATCGGAAAGCAGCTATGTCAGAAAAGCCCCTTTGCTCTCAGCCATGCCCTCCATTTCTCTCGAGGTGCAAGGCACAAGGCACTGGTTCTGGATCCACCCCTCAATGGGAGACAAACCACATCTTGGTCTGCTTCAAGCTCTCTAGGAAGTGGAGAAAAAACTCCCTTTCCACAGTGCTCTTACAGCGTCCTGGGAACATCTCATACAAAGGAGGCTGAACGCCGTTTCATTTCGGCACTTCACTCGCCAGTCTGGGACATCTGCATCCTGCACGTTTCCACCTTGCCAACACGGCTCAGACGAAATGCCTACAACTTCCCCTTGAGCAATGGGGATGAGGCCCATAGGATTGTGGTTCCACATGCTGAGGAGGAGAGAGACAATAGGCTGTTAACTAACCACGAAGTGCAACGGTTGCGAGAGTGTCAGAAAGCACCAATGGCAGAAAGACCCCTTACTCTCAGCCGCACCCTCCATTGCTGTATAGGTGGAAGGCAAAAAGCACTGCCTCCATCCTTCAATGGGAGACAAGCCATAAACTGTCTTGCCTCCAGCTCTTTAGGAAGCTGGGAAAGAACTCGCTTTCCACAGTGCTGTTACAGCATACGAGGAAACTCTCATACAGAGGCAGCTCAAACGCCATTTCTTCCCAGTGCTTAACTGCCCGCTTTAGGACTTCCGCCTCTGTCACAGTTCCACCTTGCCAACCCGGCTCAGGCGAAATGCCTACATCTTCACCTTAAGCAACGGGGACGAGGCCCAGACGACTGTGCTTCCGCATGCTTAGCAGGAGCAGACAATAGGCTTTGTACAAACCGCCATTGTGCACTGGGTCAGAGAGTGTCAGAATGCACCTATGTCAGAAAGGGCCCTTTGCTCTCAGACGTGCCCTCCATTGCTCTAGAGGTGGAAGGCACAAAGCACTGCCTCCGTCCTTCAATTGGAGACAAGCCATAAACTGTCTTGCCTCCAGCTCTTTAGGAAGCTGGGAAAGAACTCGCTTTCCACAGTCCTGTTACAGCAGACCAGGGAACTTCTCATACAAAGGCAGCTCAAATGTCATTTCTTCCCAGCCCTTAACTCGCAGCTTAGGACTCCTGCATCTGCCGCAATTCCACCTTGCCAACCCGGCTCAGACGTAATGCCTGCATCTTCCCCTGAAGCAACTGGGCTGAGTCCCAGATGATTGAGCGTCCACGTGCTTAGGAGGCGATAGACTGCACGCCTTTTTCCAACCACCATTGCGCACTGCTGGAGAGAGTGTCGGAAAGCAGCTATGTCAGAAAGACCCCTTTGCTCTCAGCCGTGCCCTTCATTGCTCTAGACGTGGAATGCACAATGCACTGGCTCCCCCCCTCAAGGGGCGACAAGCCACAGACCATCTTCCTTCCATCTCTTTAGGAAGCTGAGCAAGAACTCGCTTTCAACAGTGCTCTTTCTGTGTCGTGGCAAAATCTCATACAAAGGCAGCTGATATGCAATTTCTTTTCTGCGCTTAAATCGCAGATTTGGAACTTCTGCTCCTGCCAAATTGCCACCTGGCCAACCCGGCTCAGATTAAATGTCTACATCTTTCCCTTCAGCAACGGGGACGAGGCCCAGATGACTGTGCTTCCGCATGCTTAGCAGGAGCAGACAATAGGCTTTTTACAAACCGCCATTGTGCACTGGGTCAGAGAGTGTAAGAATGCACCTATGTCAGAAAGGGCCCTTTGCTCTCAGCCGTGCCCTCCATTGCTCTAGAGGTGGAAGGCACAAAGCACTGCCTCCATCCTTCAATTGGAGACAAGCCAGCAACTGTCCTGCTTCCAGCTCTTTAGGAAGCTGGGAAAGCACTCGCATTCCACAGTGCTCTTTCAGCGTCCTGGGAAAGTCTCATACAAAGGCAGCTGAACACCGTGTCTTTTCAGCCCTTAACTCACCAATCTGCAACATCTGCTTCTGCCGCATTTCCACCTTGCCAACCCGGCTCAGACGAAATGCCTACATCTTCCCCTGAAGTGACTGTGCTGATTCCCAAATGATTGAGCATCCACATGCTTAGGAGGCGATAAACTGCATGCCTTTTTCCAACCACCATTTTACACTGCTTAGAGAGCGTCGGAAAGCAGCTATGTCAGAAAGGCCCCTTTGCTCTCAGCCATGTCCTCCATTGCTCTCGAGGTGGAAGGAACAACTCACTCGTTCTGGATCCACCCCTCAATGGGAGACAAACCACATCTTGTCCTGCTTCCAGCTCTTTAGGAAGTGGAGAAAAAACTCCCTTTCCACAGTGCTCTTACAGCGTCCTTGGAACATCTCATACAACGGAGGCTGAACGCCCTTTCTTTTCAGCACTTCACTCGCCAGTCTGGGACATCTGCATCCTGCACGTTTCCACCTTGCCAACCCGTATCAGACGAAATGCCTACGTCTTCCCATTGAGCAATGGGGATGAGGCCCATAGGATTGTGGTTCCACATGCTGAGGAGCAGAGAGACAATAGGCTTTTAACTAACCACGAAGTGCAACGGTTGGGAGAGTGTCAGAAAGCACCAATGGCAGAAAGGCCCCTTTACTATCAGCCGCACCCTCCATTGCTGTAGAGGTGGAAGGCACAAAGCACTGCCTCCATCCTTCAATGGGAGACAAGCCATAAACTGTCTTGCCTCCAGCTCTTTAGGAAGCTGGGAAAGAACTCGCTTTCCACAGTGCTGTTACAGCATACGAGGAAACTCTCATACAGAGGCAGCTCAAACGCCATTTCTTCCCAGTGCTTAACTGGCCTCTTTAGGACTTCCGCTTCTGCCACAGTTCCACCTTGCCAACCCGGCTCAGACGAAATGCCTACATCTTCCCCTTAAGCAACGGGGGTGAAGCCCACATGATTGTGCTTCAACATGCTTTCCCGGAGTAGACAATAGGCTTTTTACAAACCGCCATTGTGCACTGGGTCAAAGAGTGTCAGAATGCACCTATGTCAGAAGGGGTCCTTTGCTCTCAGCCATGCCCTCTATTGCTCTAGAGGTGGAAGGCACAAAGCACTGCCTCCATCCTCCAATTGGAGACAAGCCATAAACTGTCTTGCCTCCAGCTCTTTAGGAAGCTGACAGACATCTCGCTTTCCACAGTCCTGTTACAGCAGACCGGTGAAATTCTCATACAAAGGCTGCTCAAATGGCATTTCTTCCCAGCCTATAACTCGCAGCTTAGGACTCCTGCTTCTGCCGCAATTCCACCTTGCCAACCCGGCTCAGACGAAATGCCTACATCTTCCCCTGAAGCAACTGCGCTGAGTCCCAAATGATTGAGCGTCCACGTGCTTAGGAGGCGATAGACTGCACGCCTTTGTCCAACCACCATTGTGCACTGCTGGAGAGAGTGTCGGAAAGCAGTTATGTCAGAAAGAACCATTTGCTCTCAGCCCTGCCCTTCATTGCTCTAGGCGTGGAATGCACAAGGCACTGGCTGCCCCCCTCAGGGGGCGACAAGCCACAGACCATCTTCCATCCATCTCTTTAGGAAGCTGAGCAAGAACTCGCTTTCAACAGTGCTCTTTCTGTGTCCTGGCAACATCTCATACAAAGGCAGCTGATATGCCATTTCTTTTCAGCGCTTAACTCGCAGATTTGGAACTTCTGCTCCTGCCACATTTCTACCTTGTCAACCCGGCTCAGACGAAATGTCTACATCTTCCCCTTCAGCAACGGGGATGATGCACAGATGACTGTGCTTCCGCATGCTTAGCAGGAGCAGACAATAGGCTTTCTACAAACCGCCATTGTGCACCGGGTCAGAGAGCGTCAGAATGCACCTATGTCAGAAGGGGCTCTTGGCTCTCAGCCGTCCCCTCCATTGCTCTAGAGGTGGAAGGCACAAAGCACTGCCTCCATCCTTCAATTGGAGACAAGCCAGCAACTGGCCTGCTTCCAGCTCTTTAGGAAGCTGGGAAAGCACTCGCATTCCACAGTGCTCTTACAGCGTCCTGGGAACGTCTCATAAAAATGCAGCTGAACACCGTGTCTTTTCAGCCCTTTAATCACCAATCTGCAACATCTGCTTCTGCCGCATTTCCACCTTGCCAACCCGGCTCAGACGAAATGCCTACATCTTCCCCTGAAGCGACTGTGCTGATTCCCAAATGATTGAGCATCCACATGCTTAGGTGGCGATAAACTGCATGCCTTTTTCCAACCACCATTTTACACTGCTTAGAGAGCGTCTGAAAGCAGCTATGTCAGAAAGGCTCCTTTGCTCTCAGCCATGCCCTACATTGCTCTCGAGGTGGAAGGCACAAGGCACTGGTTCTGGATCCACCCCTCAATGGGAGACAAACCACATCTTGGCCTGCTTCCAGCTCTTTAGGAAGTGGAGAAGAAACTCCCTTTCCACAGTGCTCTTACAGCGTCCTGGGAACATCTCATACAAAGGAGGCTGAACGCCGTTTCTTTTCAGCACTTCACTCGCCAGTCTGGGACATCTGCATCCTGCACGTTTCCACCTTGCCAACCCGGCTCAGACGAAATGCCTACGTCTTCCCCTTGAGCAATGGGGATGAGGCCCATAGGATTGTCGTTCCACATGCTGAGGAGCAGAGAGACAATAGGCTTTTAACTAAGCACGAAGTGCAACGGTTGGGAGAGTGTCAGAAAGCACCAAGGGCAGAAACACCCCTTTACTCTCAGCCGCGCCCTCCATTGCTGTAGAGGTGGAAGTCACAAAGCACTGCCTCCATCCTTCAATGGGAGACAAGCCATAAACTGTCTTGCCTCCAGCTCTTTAGGAAGCTGGGAAAGAACTCGCTTTCCACAGTGCTGTTACAGCATACGAGGAAACTCTCATACAGAGCCAGCTCAAACGCCATTTCTTTTCAGTGCTTAACTGGCCGCTTTTTGACTTCCGCTTCTGCCACAGTTCCACCTTGCCAACCCGGCTCAGACGAAATGCCTACATCTTCCCCTTAAGCAACGGGGGCAAAGCCCGCATGATTCTGCTGCCACATGCTTAGCAGGAGCAGACAATAGGCTTTTTACAAACCGCCATTGTGCACTGGGTCAGAGAGTGTCAGAATGCACCTATGTCAGAAAGGGCCCTTTGCTCTCAGCCGTGCCCTCCATTGCTCTAGAGGTGGAAGGCACAAAGCACGTGCCAATGACCCCGGAAGCACCTGCCGAGCACGCCGGAACCACCTGCTCGACTCGCCAGAACCACCTGCCGGACACGCAAATATCACCTGCCGGCTACGCCACAACCAGTTGGGGAACACTTCGGAATCACCTGCCGGGCTTGCTGGAACCACCTGCCGGTCATGCCAAAATCACCTGCCAACTACGCCAGTACCACTTGGCGGACACTGTGGAAACACCTATCGGTCCGGCCGGAACCACATCTCAGACGTGCCAGAACCATGTGCATGAGATGCTGGAACCACACCCCGAACAGACGGAAAACACCTGCCAGACCCGTCTGAACAACCTGCCGAGCACGCCGGAGCCACCTGCTCGACTCGCCGGAACCACCTACCTGACATGCCCAAATCACCAGCCGGGTATGCCAGAACCACTTGGCGGACACTCCGGAATCATCTGCTGGACATGCCGGAACCAGCTCTCAGACACACCAGAACCACGTGCCGGAGACGCCGGAAGCACCTGCCGAGCATGCCGGAGCCACCAGCTCGACTCGCCAGAAACACCTGCCGGACACGCCAAAATCACCTGCCGGGTACGCCAGAACCACCTGGCGGACACTCCGAAATCACCTGTCGCGCATGCCGGAACCACCTCTCAGACGTGCCGGAAGCACGTGCCGGACACGCCGGAATCACCTACCGGACAGACCGGAACCACCTGACGAGCACGCCGGAGCCACCTGTTCGACTCGCTGGAACCACCTGCCGGACAGGCCAATATCAACTGCTGGCTATGCCAGAACCACCTGGGGGACGGTCCGGAATCACCTGCCAGCCATGGCGGAACCACCTCTCAGACGTACCAGAACCACCTGCCGGAGAAGCTGGAAACACGTCCTGGACAGTCTGGAACCACCTGCCGGACAAGCCTGAACCACCTGCCAAGCACAACGGAACAACCTGCCAGACACGCCAAAATCACCTGCGTGTTATGCCAGAACCACTTGGAGGACTCTCTGGGATGACCTGCCGGGCATGCCGGAACCACCTCTCAGACGTGCCAGAACCATGTGGCGGACAGTCCAGAATCACCTGTTGGGCATGCGCAACCACCGTTGAGACGTACCAGAACCACATGCCGTGCAGGCTGGAACCACCTACCGGACAGACCGGAATCACCTTTCGGGCATGCCGGAACCACCTGTCAGATGTGCCAGAAACACGTGCCGGAGGCGCCGGAAGCACCTGCCAAGCACGTTGGAACCACCTGCTTAACTCGCCTGAACCACCTGCCGGACATGCCAAAATCACCTGCCGACTATGCCAGAACCACTTGGCGAACACTCCGGAATCACTTGCCGGGCATGCAGGAACCACCTCTCAGACATGCCAGAACCCTGTGCCAATGACCCCGGAAGCACCAGCCGAGCACGCCGGAACCACCTGCTCGACTTGCCAGAACCACCTGCCGATCACGCAAAAATCACCTGCCGGCTACGCCACAACCAGTTGGTGAACACTTTGGAATCACCTGCCAGGCTTGCTGGAACCACCTGCCAGTCATGCCAAAATCACCTGCCAACTACGCCAGAACCGCTTGGCGGACACTGCGGAAACACCTGTCGGGCCGGCTGGAACCACATCTCAGACGTGCCAGAAACGTGTTCATGAGATGCTGGAACCACATCCCGAACAGACGGATACCACCTGCCAGAACCGCCTGAACCACCTGCTGAGCACGCCGGAAACACCTGCTCGACTCACCGGTACCACCTCCCTGACACGCCAAAATCACCTGCTGGGTATGCCAGAACCACTTGGCGGACACTCCGGAATCATCTGCCGGACATGCCGGAACCAGCTCTCAGACACACCGGAACCACGTGCCGGACACGCCGGAATCACCTACCGGACAGACCGGAACCACCTGCCGAGAACGCCGGAACCACCTGTTCGACTCGCTGGAACCACCTGCCGGACAGGCCAATATCAACTGCTGGCTATGCCAGAACCACCTGGGGGACGGTCCGGAATCGCCTGCCAGCCATGGCGGAACCACCTCTCAGACGTACCAGAACCACCTGCCGGAGAAGCTGGAAACACGTCCTGGACAGTCTGGAACCACCTGCCGGCCAAGCCTGAACCACCTGCCAAGCACAACGGAACAACCTGCCAGACACGCCAAAATCACCTGCGTGTTATGCCAGAACCACTTGGAGGACTCTCTGGGATGACCTGCCGGGCATGCCGGAACCACCTCTCAGACGTGCCAGAACCATGTGGCGGACAGTCCGGAATCACCTGTTGGGCATGCGCAACCACCGTTGAGACGTACCAGAACCACATGCCGTGCAGGCTGGAACCACCTACCGGACAGACCGGAATCACCTTTCGGGCATGCCGGAACCACCTGTCAGATGTGCCAGAAACACGTGCCGGAGGCGCCGGAAGCATCTGCCAAGCACGTAGGAACCACCTGCTTAACTAGCCTGAACCACCTGCCGGACATGCCAAAATCACCTGCCGACTATGCCAGAACCACTTGGCGAACACTCCGGAATCACTTGCCGGGCATGCAGGAACCACCTCTCAGACATGCCAGAACCCTGTGCCAATGACCCCGGAAGCACCAGCCGAGCACGCCGGAACCACCTGCTCGACTCGCCAGAACCACCTGCCGATCACGCAAAAATCACCTGCCGGCTACGCCACAACCAGTTGGTGAACACTTTGGAATCACCTGCCAGGCTTGCTGGAACCACCTGCCAGTCATGCCAAAATCACCTGCCAACTACGCCAGAACCGCTTGGCGGACACTGCGGAAACACCTGTCGGGCCGGCTGGAACCACATCTGAGACGTGCCAGAAACGTGTTCATGAGATGCTGGAACCACACCCCGAACAGACGGATACCACCTGCCAGAACCGCCTGAACCACCTGCCGAGCACGCCGGAACCACCTGCTCGACTCACCGGTACCACCTCCCTGACACGCCAAAATCACCTGCTGGGTATGCCAGAACCACTTGGCGGACACTCCGGAATCATCTGCCGGACATGCCGGAACCAGCTCTCAGACACACCAGAACCACGTGCCGGAGACGCCGGAAGCACCTGCCGAGCATGCCGGAGCCACCTGCTCGACTCGCCAGAAACACCTGCCGGACACGCCAAAATCACCTGCCGGGTATGCCAGAACCACCTGGCGGACACTACGGAATCACCTGCCGCGCATGCCGGAACCACCTCTCAGACGTGCCGGAAGCACGTGCCAGACACGCCGGAGACACCTACCGGACAGACCGGAACCACCTGCCAAGAACGCCGGAGCCACCTGTTCGACTCGCTGGAACCAACTGCCGGACAGGCCAATATCAACTGCTGGCTATGCCAGAACCACCTGGGGGACAGTCCGGGATCACCTGCCAGCCATGGCGGAACCACCTCTCAGATGTACCAGAACCACCTGCCGGAGAAGCTGGAAACACGTCCTGGACAGACTGGAACCACGTGACGGCCATGCCTGAACCACCTGCCGAGCACGGCGGAACCACCTGCCGGACACGCCAAAATCACCTGCGGGCTACGCCAGAACCACTTGGACGACTCTCCGAAATGACCTGCCGGGCATGTTGGAACCACCTCTCAGACGTGCCAGAAGCACGTGGCGGACAATCCGGAATCACCTGTTGGGCATACGCAACCACCTCTGACACGTACCAGAACCACGTGCCGTGCACGCCGGAACCACCTACCGGACAGACCGGAATCAACTTTTGGGCATGCCGGAACCACCAGTCAGATGTGCCAGAAACACGTGCCGGAGACGCCGGAAGCACCTGCCGAGCACGTCGCAACCACCTGCTCAACTCGCCTGAACCACCTGCCGCACACGCCCAAATCACCTGCCCGCTACACCAGCACCACTTCGGGGACAAGCCGGAATCACGTGAGGGGCATGCCGGCACAGCCTCTCAGACTGAACCTCATGCCGGACACCACAGAACCACCTGCCGGACAGACCGGAACCACCTGCCGGACACGCCGGAACCACCGGCTCGACCCGCCGGAACGACCGCTGGACATGCAAACTCACCTGCCGGCTACGCCGGAAACACTTGGCGAACACTCCGGAATCTCTTGCCGGGCATGCCGGAACCACCTCTCAGATATGCCAGAACCGTGTGCCAATGACCCCGGAAGCACCTGCCGAGCACGCCGGAACCACCTGCTCGACTCGCCAGAACCACCTGCCGGACACGCAAAAATCACCTGCCGGCTACGCCACAACCAGTTGGGGAACACTTCGGAATCACCTGCCGGGCTTGCTGGAACCACCTGCCGGTCATGCCAAAATCACCTGCCAACTACGCCAGTACCACTTGGCGGACACTGTGGAAACACCTGTCGGGCCGGCCGGAACCACATCTCAGACGTGCCAGAACCATGTGCATGAGATGCTGGAACCACACCCCGAACAGACGGAAAACACCTGCCAGACCCGTCTGAACAACCTGCCGAGCACGCCGGAGCCACCTGCTCGACTCACTGGAACCACCTACCTGACATGCCCAAATCACCAGCCGGGTATGCCAGAACCACTTGGCGGACACTCCGGAATCATCTGCCGGACATGCCGGAACCAGCTCTCAGACACACCAGAACCACGTGCCAGAGACGCCGGAAGCACCTGCCGAGCATGCCGGAGCCACCAGCTCGACTCGCCAGAAACACCTGCCGGACACGCCAAAATCACCTGCCGGGTACGCCAGAACCACCTGGCGGACACTCCGAAATCACCTGTCGCTCATGCCGGAACCACCTCTCAGACGTGCCGGAAGCACGTGCCGGACACGCCGGAATCACCTACCGGACAGACCGGAACCACCTGCCGAGAACACCGGAGCCACCTGTTCGACTCGCTGGAACCACCTGCCGGACAGGCCAATATCAACTGCTGGCTATGCCAGAACCACCTGGGGGACGGTCCGGAATCACCTGCCAGCCATGGCGGAACCACCTCTCAGACGTACCAGAACCACCTGCCGGAGAAGCTGAAAACACGTCCTGGATAGTCTGGAACCACCTGCCGGCCAAGCCTGAACCACCTGCCAAGCACAACGGAACAACCTGCAAGACACGCCAAAATCACCTGCGTGTTATGCCAGAACCACTTGGAGGACTCTCTGGGATGACCTGCCGGGCATGCCGGAACCACCTCTCAGACGTGCCAGAACCATGTGGCGGACAGTCCGGAATCACCTGTTGGGCATGCGCAACCACCTCTGAGACGTACCAGAACCACATGCCGTGCAGGCTGGAACCACCTACCGGACAGACCAGAATCACCTTTCGGGCATGCCGGAACCACCTGTCAGATGTGCCAGAAACACGTGCCGGAGACGCCGGAAGCACCTGCCAAGCACGTTGGAACCACCTGCTCAACTCGCCTGAACCACCTGCCGGACATGCCAAAATCACCTGCCGACTATGCCAGAACCACTTGGCGAACACTCCGGAATCACTTGCCGGGCATGCAGGAACCACCTCTCAGACATGCCAGAACCCCGGGGCAATGACCCCGGAAGCACCAGCCGAGCACGCCGGAACCACCTGCTCGACTCGCCAGAACCACCTGCCGATCACGCAAAAATCACCTGCCGGCTACGCCACAACCAGTTGGTGAACACTTTGGAATCACCTGCCAGGCTTGCTGGAACCACCTGCCGGTCATGCCAAAATCACCTGCCAACTAAGCCAGAACCGCTTGGCGGACACTGTGGAAACACCTGTCGGACCGGCTGGAACCACATCTGAGACGTGCCAGAAACGTGTTCATGAGATGCTGGAACCACACCCCGAACAGACGGATACCACCTGCCAGAACCGCCTGAACCACCTGCTGAGCACGCCGGAGACACCTGCTCGACTCACCGGTACCACCTCCCTGACACGCCAAAATCACCTGCTGGGTATGCCAGAACCACTTGGCGGACACTCCGGAATCATCTGCCGGACGTGCCGGAACCAGCTCTCAGACACACCAGAACCAAGTGCCGGAGACGCCGGAAGCACCTGCCGAGCATGCCGGAGCCACCTGCTGGACTCCCAGAAACACCTGCCGGACACGCCAAAATCACCTGCCGGGTATGCCAGAACCACCTGACGGACACTACGGAATCACCTGCCGCGCATTCCGGAACCACCTCCCCGACGTGCCGGAAGCACGTGCCAGACACGCCGGAAACACCTACCGGACAGACCGGAACCACCTGCCGAGCACGCCGGAGCCACCTGTTCGACTCCCTGGAACAACCTGCCGGACAGGCCAATATCAACTGCTAGCTATGCCAGAAACACCTGTGGGACGGTCCGGAATCAACTGCCAGCCATGGCGGAACCACCTCTCAGACGTACCAGAACCACCTGCCGGAGAAGCTGGAAACACGTCCTGGACAGACTGGAACCACGTGACGGCCATGCCTGAACCACCTGCCGAGCACGGCGGAACCACCTGCCGGACACGCCAAAATCACCTGCGGGCTACGCCAGAACCACTTGGACGACTCTCCGAAATGACCTGCCGGGCATGTTGGAACCACCTCTCAGACGTGCCACAAGCACGTGGCGGACAGTCCGGAATCACCTGTTGGGCATACGCAACCACCTCTGACACGTACCAGAACCACGTGCCGTGCACGCCGGAACCACCTACCGGACAGACCGGAATCAACTTTTGGGCATGCCGGAACCACCAGTCAGATGTGCCAGAAACACGTGCCGGAGACACCGGAAGCACCTGCCGAGCACGTCGCAACCACCTGCTCAACTCGCCTGAACCACCTGCCGGACACGCCAAAATCACCTGCCCGCTACACCAGCACCACTTCGGGGACAAGCCGGAATCACGTGAGGGGCATGCCGGCACAGCCTCTCAGACTGAACCTCGTGCCGGACACCACAGAACCACCTGCCGGACAGACCGGAACCACCTGCCGGACACGCCGGAACCACCGGCTCGACCCGCCGGAACGACCGCTGGACATGCAAACTCACCTGCCGGCTACGCCGGAAACACTTGGCGAACACTCCGGAATCACCTGCCGGGCATGCCGGAACCACCTCTCAGATATGCCAGAACCGTGTGCCAATGACCCCGGAAGCACCTGCCGAGCACGCCGGAACCACCTGCTCCACTCGCCAGAACCACCTGCCGGACACGCAAAAATCACCTGCCGGCTACGCCACAACCAGTTGGGGAACACTTCGGAATCACCTGCCGGGCTTGCTGGAACCACCTGCCGGTCATGCCAAAATCACCTGCCAACTACGCCAGTACCAGTTGGCGGACACTGTGGAAACACCTGTCGGGCCGGCCGGAACCACATCTCAGACGTGCCAGAACCATGTGCATGAGATGCTGGAACCACACCCCGAACAGACGGAAAACACCTGCCAGACCCGTCTGAACAACCTGCCGAGCACGCCGGAGCCACCTGCTCGACTCGCCGGAACCACCTACCTGACATGCCCAAATCACCAGCCGGGTATTCCAGAACCACTTGGCGGACACTCCGGAATCATCTGCCGTACGTGCCGGAACCAGCTCTCAGACACACCAGAACCAAGTGCCGGAGACGCCGGAAGCACCTGCCGAGCATGCCGGAGCCACCTGCTCGACTCGCCAGAAACACCTGCCGGACACGCAAAAACCACCTGCCGGGTACTCCACAACCACCTGGCGGACACTACGGAATCACCTGCCGCGCATGCCGGAACCACCTCTCAGACGTGCCGGAAGCACGTGCCAGACACGCCGGAAACACCTACCGGACAGACCGGAACCACCTGCCAAGAACGCCGGAGCAACCTGTTCGACTCGCTGGAACCACCTGCCGGAGAGGCCAATATCAACTGCTGGGTATGCCAGAACCACCTGGGGGACAGTCCGGGATCACCTGCCAGCCATGGCGGAACCACATCTCAGACGTACCAGAACCACCTGCCGGAGAAGCTGGAAACACGTCCTGGACAGACTGGAACCATGTGACGGCCATGCCTGAACCACCTGCCGAGCACGGCGGAACCACCTGCCGGACACGCCAAAATCACCTGCCCGCTACACCAGCACCACTTCGGGGACAAGCCGGAATCACGTGAGGGGCATGCCGGCACAGCCTCTCAGACTGAACCTCGTGCCGGAAACCACAGAACCACCTGCCGGACAGACCGGAACCACCTGCCGGACACGCAGGAAACACCGGCTCGACCCGCCGGAACGACCGCTGGCCGTGCAAAATCACCTGCCGGCTACGCCGGAAACACTTGGCGAACACTCCGGAATCACCTGCCGGGCATGCCGGAACCACCTCTCAGATATGCCAGAACCTCGTGCCAATGACCCCGGAAGCACCTGCCGAGCACGCCGGAACCACCTGCTCGACTCACCAGAACCACCTGCCGGACACGCAAAAATCACCTGCCGGCTACGCCACAACCAGTTGGGGAACACTTCGGAATCACCTGCCGGGCTTGCTGGAACCACCTGCCGGTCATGCCAAGATCACCTGCCAATGACGCCAGTACAACTTGGGGGACACTGTGGAAACACCTGTCGGGCCGGCCGGAACCACATCTCAGACGTGCCAGAACCATGTGCATGAGATGCTGGAACCACACCCCGAACAGACGGAAAACACCTGCCAGACCCGTCTGAACAACCTGCCGAGCACGCCGGAGCCACCTGCTCGACTCGCCGGAACCACCTACCTGACATGCCCAAATCACCAGCCGGGTATGCCAGAACCACTTGGCGGACACTCCGGAATCATCTGCCGGACATGCCGGAACCAGCTCTCAGACACACCAGAACCACGTGCCGGACACGATGGAATCACCTACTGGACAGACCGGAACCACCTGCCGAGCACGCCGGAGCCACCTGTTCGACTCGCTGGAACCACCTCCCGGACAGGCCAATATCAACTGCTGGCTATGCCAGAACCACCTGGGGGACGGTCCGAAATCACCTGCCAGCCCTGGCGGAACCACCTCTCAGACGTACCAGAACCACCTGCCGGAGAAGCTGGAAACACGTCCTGGACAGTCTGGAACCACCTGCCGGACAAGCCTGAACCACCTGCCAAGCACAACGGAACAACCTGCCAGATACGCCAAAATCACCTGCGTGTTATGCCAGAACCACTTGGAGGACTCTCTGGGCTGACCTGCCGGGCATGCCGGAACCACCTCTCAGACGTGCCAGAACCATGTGTCGGACAGTCCGGAATCACCTGTTGGGCATGCGCAACCACCTCTGAGACGTACCAGAACCACATGCCGTGCAGGCTGGAACCACCTACCGGACAGACCGGAATCACCTTTCGGGCATGCCGGAACCACCTGTCAGATGTGCCAGAAACACGTGCCGGAGACGCCGGAAGCACCTGCCAAGCACGTTGGAACCACCTGCTCAACTCGCCTGAACCACCTGCCGGACATGCCAAAATCACCTGCCGACTATGCCAGAACCACTTGGCGAACACTCCGGAATCACTTGCCGGGCATGCAGGAACCACCTCTCAGACATGCCAGAACCCCGGGGCAATGACCCCGGAAGCACCAGCCGAGCACGCCGGAACCACCTGCTCGACTCGCCAGAACCACCTGCCGATCACGCAAAAATCACCTGCCGGCTACGCCACAACCAGTTGGTGAACACTTTGGAATCACCTGCCAGGCTTGCTGGAACCACCTGCCAGTCATGCCAAAATCACCTGCCAAGTACGCCAGAACCGCTTGGCGGACACTGCGGAAACACCTGTCTGGCCGGCTGGAACCACATCTCAGACGTGCCAGAACCATGTGGCGGAGAGTCCGGAATAACCTGTTGGGCATACGCAACCACCTCTGACACGTACCAAAACCACGTGCCGTGCACGCCGGAACCACCTACCGGACAGACCGGAATCAACCTTTGGGCATGCCGGAACCACCTGTCAGATGTGCCAGAAACACGTGCCGGAGACGCCGGAAGCACCTGCCAAGCACGTTGGAACCACCTGCTCAACTCGCCTGAACCACCTGCCGGCCATGCCAAAATCACCTGCCGAGTATGCCAGAACCACTTGGCGAACACTCCGGAATCACTTGCCGGGCATGCAGGAACCACCTCTCAGACATGCCAGAACCCCGTGCCAATGACCCCGGAAGCACCAGCCGAGCACGCCGGAACCACCTGCTCGACTCGCCAGAACCACCTGCCGATCACGCAAAAATCACCTGCCGGCTACGCCACAACCAGTTGGTGAACACTTTGGAATCACCTGCCAGCCTTGCTGGAACCACCTGCTGGTCATGCCAAAATCTCCTGCCAACTACGCCAGTACCACTTGGCGGACACTGTGGAAACACCTGTCGGGCCGGCCGGAACCACATCTCAGACGTGCCAGAACCATGTGCATGAGATGCTGGAACCACACCCCGAACAGACGGAAAACACCTGCCAGACCCGTCTGAACAACCTGCCGAGCACGCCGGAGCCACCTGCTCGACTCGCCGGAACCACCTACCTGACATGCCCAAATCACCAGCCGGGTATGCCAGAACCACTTGGCGGACACTCCGGAATCATCTGCCGGACATGCCGGAACCAGCGCTCAGACACACCAGAACCACGTGCCGGAGACGCCGGAAGCACCTGCCGAGCATGCCGGAGCCACCAGCTCGACTCGCCAGAAACACCTGCCGGACACGCCAAAATCACCTGCCGGGTACGCCAGAACCACCTGGCGGACACTCCGAAATCACCTGTCGCGCATGCCGGAACCACCTCTCAGACGTGCCGGAAGCACGTGCCGGACACGCCGGAATCACCTACCGGACAGACCGGAACCACCTGACGAGCACGCCGGAGCCACCTGTTCGACTCGCTGGAACCACCTGCCGGACAGGCCAATATCAACTGCTGGCTATGCCAGAACCACCTGGGGGACGGTCCGGAATCACCTGCCAGCCATGGCGGAACCACCTCTCAGACGTACCAGAACCACCTGCCGGAGAAGCTGGAAACACGTCCTGGACAGTCTGGAACCACCTGCCGGCCAAGCCTGAACCACCTGCCAAGCACAACGGAACAACCTGCCAGACACGCCAAAATCACCTGCGTGTTATGCCAGAACCACTTGGAGGACTCTCTGGGATGACCTGCCGGGCATGCCGGAACCACCTCTCAGACGTGCCAGAACCATGTGGCGGACAGTCCAGAATCACCTGTTGGGCATGCGCAACCACCGTTGAGACGTACCAGAACCACATGCCGTGCAGGCTGGAACCACCTACCGGACAGACCGGAATCACCTTAAGGGCATGCCGGAACCACCTGTCAGATGTGCCAGAAACACGTGCCGGAGGCGCCGGAAGCACCTGCCAAGCACGTTGGAACCACCTGCTTAACTCGCCTGAACCACCTGCCGGACATGCCAGAATCACCTGCCGACTATGCCAGAACCACTTGGCGAACACTCCGGAATCACTTGCCGGGCATGCAGGAACCACCTCTCAGACATGCCAGAACCCTGTGCCAATGACCCCGGAAGCACCAGCCGAGCACGCCGGAACCACCTGCTCGACTTGCCAGAACCACCTGCCGATCACGCAAAAATCACCTGCCGGCTACGCCACAACCAGTTGGTGAACACTTTGGAATCACCTGCCAGGCTTGCTGGAACCACCTGCCAGTCATGCCAAAATCACCTGCCAACTACGCCAGAACCGCTTGGCGGACACTGCAGAAACACCTGTCGGGCCGGCTGGAACCACATCTCAGACGTGCCAGAAACGTGTTCATGAGATGCTGGAACCACACCCCGAACAGACGGATACCACCTGCCAGAACCGCCTGAACCACCTGCTGAGCACGCCGGAAACACCTGCTCGACTCACCGGTACCACCTCCCTGACACGCCAAAATCACCTGCTGGGTATGCCAGAACCACTTGGCGGACACTCCGGAATCATCTGCCGGACATGCCGGAACCAGCTCTCAGACACACCGGAACCACGTGCCGGACACGCCGGAATCACCTACCGGACAGACCGGAACCACCTGCCGAGAACACCGGAACCACCTGTTCGACTCGCTGGAACCACCTGCCGGACAGGCCAATATCAACTGCTGGCTATGCCAGAACCACCTGGGGGACGGTCCGGAATCGCCTGCCAGCCATGGCGGAACCACCTCTCAGACGTACCAGAACCACCTGCCGGAGAAGCTGGAAACACGTCCTGGACAGTCTGGAACCACCTGCCGGCCAAGCCTGAACCACCTGCCAAGCACAACGGAACAACCTGCCAGACACGCCAAAATCACCTGCGTGTTATGCCAGAACCACTTGGAGGACTCTCTGGGATGACCTGCCGGGCATGCCGGAACCACCTCTCAGACGTGCCAGAACCATGTGGCGGACAGTCCGGAATCACCTGTTGGGCATGCGCAACCACCGTTGAGACGTACCAGAACCACATGCCGTGCAGGCTGGAACCACCTACCGGACAGACCGGAATCACCTTTCGGGCATGCCGGAACCACCTGTCAGATGTGCCAGAAACACGTGCCGGAGGCGCCGGAAGCATCTGCCAAGCACGTTGGAACCACCTGCTTAACTAGCCTGAACCACCTGCCGGACATGCCAAAATCACCTGCCGACTATGCCAGAACCACTTGGCGAACACTCCGGAATCACTTGCCGGGCATGCAGGAACCACCTCTCAGACATGCCAGAACCCTGTGCCAATGACCCCGGAAGCACCAGCCGAGCACGCCGGAACCACCTGCTCGACTCGCCAGAACCACCTGCCGATCACGCAAAAATCACCTGCCGGCTACGCCACAACCAGTTGGTGAACACTTTGGAATCACCTGCCAGGCTTGCTGGAACCACCTGCCAGTCATGCCAAAATCACCTGCCAACTACGCCAGAACCGCTTGGCGGACACTGCGGAAACACCTGTCGGGCCGGCTGGAACCACATCTCAGACGTGCCAGAAACGTGTTCATGAGATGCTGGAACCACACCCCGAACAGACGGAAAACACCTGCCAGACCCGTCTGAACAACCTGCCGAGCACGCCGGAGCCACCTGCTCGACTCGCCGGAACCACCTACCTGACATGCCAAAATCACCAGCCGGGTATGCCAGAACCACTTGGCGGACACTCCGGAATCATCTGCCGGACATGCCGGAACCAGCTCTCAGACACACCAGAACCACGTGCCGGACACGATGGAATCACCTACTGGACAGACCGGAACCACCTGCCGAGCACGCCGGAGCCACCTGTTCGACTCGCTGGAACCACCTCCCGGACAGGCCAATATCAACTGCTGGCTATGCCAGAACCACCTGGGGGACGGTCCGAAATCACCTGCCAGCCCTGGCGGAACCACCTCTCAGACGTACCAGAACCACCTGCCGGAGAAGCTGGAAACACGTCCTGGACAGTCTGGAACCACCTGCCGGACAAGCCTGAACCACCTGCCAAGCACAACGGAACAACCTGCCAGATACGCCAAAATCACCTGCGTGTTATGCCAGAACCACTTGGAGGACTCTCTGGGCTGACCTGCCGGGCATGCCGGAACCACCTCTCAGACGTGCCAGAACCATGTGTCGGACAGTCCGGAATCACCTGTTGGGCATGCGCAACCACCTTGAGACGTACCAGAACCACATGCCGTGCAGGCTGGAACCACCTACCGGACAGACCGGAATCACCTTTCGGGCATGCCGGAACCACCTGTCAGATGTGCCAGAAACACGTGCCGGGGACGCCGGAAGCACCTGCCAAGCACGTTGGAACCACCTGCTCAACTCGCCTGAACCACCTGCCGGACATGCCAAAATCACCTGCCGACTATGCCAGAACCACTTGGCGAACACTCCGGAATCACTTGCCGGGCATGCAGGAACCACCTCTCAGACATGCCAGAACCCCGGGGCAATGACCCCGGAAGCACCAGCCGAGCACGCCGGAACCACCTGCTCGACTCGCCAGAACCACCTGCCGATCACGCAAAAATCACCTGCCGGCTACGCCACAACCAGTTGGTGAACACTTTGGAATCACCTGCCAGGCTTGCTGGAACCACCTGCCAGTCATGCCAAAATCACCTGCCAACTACGCCAGAACCGCTTGGCGGACACTGCGGAAACACCTGTCTGGCCGGCTGGAACCACATCTCAGACGTGCCAGAACCATGTGGCGGAGAGTGCGGAATAACCTGTTGGGCATACGCAACCACCTCTGACACGTACCAAAACCACGTGCCGTGCACGCCGGAACCACCTACCGGACAGACCGGAATCAACCTTTGGGCATGCCGGAACCACCTGTCAGATGTGCCAGAAACACGTGCCGGAGACGCCGGAAGCACCTGCCAAGCACGTTGGAACCACCTGCTCAACTCGCCTGAACCACCTGCCGGCCATGCCAAAATCACCTGCCGAGTATGCCAGAACCACTTGGCGAACACTCCGGAATCACTTGCCGGGCATGCAGGAACCACCTCTCAGACATGCCAGAACCCCGTGCCAATGACCCCGGAAGCACCAGCCGAGCACGCCGGAACCACCTGCTCGACTCGCCAGAACCACCTGCCGATCACGCAAAAATCACCTGCCGGCTACGCCACAACCAGTTGGTGAACACTTTGGAATCACCTGCCAGCCTTGCTGGAACCACCTGCTGGTCATGCCAAAATCTCCTGCCAACTACGCCAGTACCACTTGGCGGACACTGTGGAAACACCTGTCGGGCCGGCCGGAACCACATCTCAGACGTGCCAGAACCATGTGCATGAGATGCTGGAACCACACCCCGAACAGACGGAAAACACCTGCCAGACCCGTCTGAACAACCTGCCGAGCACGCCGGAGCCACCTGCTCGACTCGCCGGAACCACCTACCTGACATGCCCAAATCACCAGCCGGGTATGCCAGAACCACTTGGCGGACACTCCGGAATCATCTGCCGGACATGCCGGAACCAGCGCTCAGACACACCAGAACCACGTGCCGGAGACGCCGGAAGCACCTGCCGAGCATGCCGGAGCCACCTGCTCGACTCGCCAGAAACACCTGCCGGACACGCCAAAATCACCTGCCGGGTACGCCAGAACCACCTGGCGGACACTCCGAAATCACCTGTCGCTCATGCCAGAACCACCTCTAAGACGTGCCGGAAGCACGTGCCGGACACGCCGGAATCACCCACTGGACAGACCGGAACCACCTGCCGAGAACGCCGGAACCACCTGTTCGACTCGCTGGAACCACCTGCCGGACAGGCCAATATCAACTGCTGGCTATGCCAGAACCACCTGGGGGACGGTCCGGAATCGCCTGCCAGCCATGGCGGAACCACCTCTCAGACGTACCAGAACCACCTGCCGGAGAAGCTGGAAACACGTCCTGGACAGTCTGGAACCACCTGCCGGCCAAGCCTGAACCACCTGCCAAGCACAACGGAACAACCTGCCAGACACGCCAAAATCACCTGCGTGTTATGCCAGAACCACTTGGAGGACTCTCTGGGATGACCTGCCGGGCATGCCGGAACCACCTCTCAGACGTGCCAGAACCATGTGGCGGACAGTCCAGAATCACCTGTTGGGCATGCGCAACCACCGTTGAGACGTACCAGAACCACATGCCGTGCAGGCTGGAACCACCTACCGGACAGACCGGAATCACCTTTCGGGCATGCCGGAACCACCTGTCAGATGTGCCAGAAACACGTGCCGGAGACGCCGGAAGCACCTGCCAAGCACGTTGGAACCACCTGCTCAACTCGCCTGAACCACCTGCCGGACATGCCAAAATCACCTGCCGACTATGCCAGAACCACTTGGCGAACACTCCGGAATCACTTGCCGGGCATGCAGGAACCACCTCTCAGACATGCCAGAACCCCGTGCCAATGACCCCGGAAGCACCAGCCGAGCACGCCGGAACCACCTGCTCGACTCGCCAGAACCACCTGCCGATCACGCAAAAATCACCTGCCGGCTACGCCACAACCAGTTGGTGAACACTTTGGAATCACCTGCCAGGCTTGCTGGAACCACCTGCCAGTCATGCCAAAATCACCTGCCAACTACGCCAGAACCGCTTGGCGGACACTGCGGAAACACCTGTCGGGCCGGCTGGAACAACATCTGAGACGTGCCAGAAACGTGTTCATGAGATGCTGGAACCACACCCTGAACAGACGGATACCACCTGCCAGAACCGCCTGAACCACCTGCCGAGGACGCCGGAACTACCTGCTCGACTCACCGGTACCACCTCCCTGACACGCCAAAATCACCTGCTGGGTATGCCAGAACAACTTGGCAGACACTCCGGAATCATCTGCCGGACATGCCGGAACCAGCTCTCAGACACACCAGAACCAAGTGCCGGAGACGCCGGAAGCACCTGCCGAGCATACCGGAGCCACCTGCTCGACTCGCCAGAAACACCTGCCGGACACGCCAAAATCACCTGCCGGGTATGCCAGAACCACCTGGCGGACACTACGGAATCACCTGCCGCGCATGCCGGAACCACCTCTGAGACGTGCCGGAAGCACGTGCCAGACACGCCGGAAACACCTACCGGACAGACCGGAACCACCTGCCAAGAACGCCGGAGCCACCTGTTCGACTCGCTGGAACCACCTGCCGGACAGGCCAGTATCAACTGCTGGCTATGGCAGAACATCCTGGGGGACAGTCCGGGATCACCTGCCAGCCATGGCAGAACCACCTCTCAGACGTTCCTGAACCACCTGCCGGAGAAGCTGGAAACACGTCCTGGACAGACTGGAACCACGTGACGGCCATGCCTGAACCACCTGCCGAGCACGGCGGAACCACCTGCCGGACACGCCAAAATCACCTGCGGGCTACGCCAGAACCACTTGGACGACTCTCCGAAATGACCTGCCGGGCATGTTGGAACCACCTCTCAGACGTGCCAGAAGCACGTGGCGGACAGTCCGGAATCACCTGTTGGGCATACGCAACCACCTCTGACACGTACCAGAACCACGTGCCGTGCACGCCGGAACCACCTACCGGACAGACCGGAATCAACCTGTGGGCATGCCGGAACCACCAGTCAGATGTGCCAGAAACACGTGCCGGAGACGCCGGAAGCACCTGCCGAGCACGTCGCAACCACCTGCTCAACTCGCCTGAACCACCTGCCGGACACGCCAAAATCACCTGCCCGCTACACCAGCACCACTTCGGGGACAAGCCGGAATCACGTGAGGGGCATGCCGGCACAGCCTCTCAGACTGAACCTCGTGCCGGACACCACAGAACCACCTGCCGGACAGACCGGAACCACCTGCCGGACACGCCGGAACCACCGGCTCGACCCGCCGGAACGACCGCTGGACATGCAAACTCACCTGCCGGCTACGCCGGAAACACTTGGCGAACACTCCGGAATCACCTGCCGGGCATGCCGGAACCACCTCTCAGATATGCCAGAACCGTGTGCCAATGACCCCGGAAGCACCTGCCGAGCACGCCGGAACCACCTGCTCGACTCGCCAGAACCACCTGCCGGACACGCAAAAATCACCTGCCGGCTAGGCCACAACCAGTTGGGGAACACTTCGGAATCACCTGCCGGGCTTGCTGGAACCACCTGCCGGTCATGCCAAAATCACCTGCCAACTACGCCAGTACCACTTGGCGGACACTGTGGAAACACCTGTCGGGCCAGCCGGAACCACATCTCAGACGTGCCAGAACCATGTGCATGAGATGCTGGAACCACACCCCGAACAGACGGAAAACACCTGCCAGACCCGTCTGAACAACCTGCCGAGCACGCCGGAGCCACCTGCTCGACTCACTGGAACCACCTACCTGACATGCCCAAATCACCAGCCGGGTATGCCAGAACCACTTGGCGGACACTCCGGAATCATCTGCCGGACATGCCGGAACCAGCTCTCAGACACACCAGAACCACGTGCCAGAGACGCCGGAAGCACCTGCCGAGCATGCCGGAGCCACCTGCTCGACTCGCCAGAAACACCTGCCGGACACGCCAAAATCACCTGCCGGGTACGCCAGAACCACCTGGCGGACACTCCGAAATCACCTGTCGCTCATGCCGGAACCACCTCTCAGACGTGCCGGAAGCACGTGCCGGACACGCCGGAATCACCTACCGGACAGACCGGAACCGCCTGCCGAGCACACCGGAGCCACCTGTTCGACTCGCTGGATCCACCTGCCGGACAGGCCAATATCAACTGCTGGCTATGCCAGAACCACCTGGGGGACGGTCCGGAATCACCTGCCAGCCCTGGCGGAACCACCTCTCAGACGTACCAGAACCACCTGCCGGAGAAGCTGGAAACACGTCCTGGACAGTCCGGAACCACCTGCCGGCCAAGCCTGAACCACCTGCCAAGCACAACGGAACAACCTGCCAGACACGCCAAAATCACCTGCGTGTTATGCCAGAACCACTTGGAGGACTCTCTGGGATGACCTGCCGGGCATGCCGGAACCACCTCTCAGACGTGCCAGAACCATGTGGCGGACAGTCCGGAATCACCTGTTGGGCATGCGCAACCACCTCTGAGACGTACCAGAACCACATGCCGTGCAGGCTGGAACCACCTACCGGACAGACCGGAATCACCTTTCGGGCATGCCGGAACCACCTGTCAGATGTGCCAGAAACACGTGCCGGAGACGCCGGAAGCACCTGCCAAGCACGTTGGAACCACCTGCTCAACTCGCCTGAACCACCTGCCGGACATGCCAAAATCACCTGCCGACTATGCCAGAACCACTTGGCGAACACTCCGCAATCACTTGCCGGGCATGCAGGAACCACCTCTCAGACATGCCGGAACCCCGTGCCAATGACCCCGGAAGCACCAGCCGAGCACGCCGGAACCACCTGCTCGACTCGCCAGAACCACCTGCCGATCACGCAAAAATCACCTGCCGGCTACGCCACAACCAGTTGGTGAACACTTTGGAATCACCTGCCAGGCTTGCTGGAACCACCTGCCAGTCATGCCAAAATCACCTGCCAACTACGCCAGAACCGCTTGGCGGACACTGCAGAAACACCTGTCGGGCCGGCTGGAAACACATCTCAGACGTGCCAGAACCATGTGGCAGACAGTCCGGAATAACCTGTTGGGCATACGCAACCACCTCTGACACGTACCAAAGCCACGTGCCGTGCACGCCGGAACCACCTACCGGACAGACCGGAATCAACCTTTGGGCATGCCGGAACCACCAGTCAGATGTGCCAGAAACACGTGCCGGAGACGCCGGAAGCACCTGCCGAGCACGTCGCAACCACCTGCTCAACTCGCCTGAACCACCTGCCGGACACGCCAAAATCACCTGCCCGCTACACCAGCACCACTTCGGAGACAAGCTGGAATCACGTGAGGGGCATGCCGGCACAGCCTCTCAGACTGAACCTCGTGCCGGACACCACAGAACCACCTGCCGGACAGACCGGAACCACCTGCCGGACACGCCGGAACCACCGGCTCGACCCGCCGGAACGACTGCTGGACGTGCAAAATCACCTGCCGGCTACGCCGGAAACACTTGGCGAACACTCCGGAATCACCTGCCGGGCATGCCGGAACCACCTCTCAGATATGCCAGAACCACGTGCCAATGACCCCGGAAGCACCAGCCGAGCACGCCGGAACCACCTGCTCGACTCGCCAGAACCACCTGCCGATCACGTAAAAATCACCTGCCGGCTACGCCACAACCAGTTGGTGAACACTTTGGAATCACCTGCCAGGCTTGCTGGAACCACCTGCCAGTCATGCCAAAATCACCTGCCAACTACGCCAGAACCGCTTGGCGGACACTGCGGAAACACCTGTCGGGCCGGCTGGAACCACAACTCAGACGTGCCAGAACCATGTGGCGGACAGTCCGGAATAACCTGTTGGGCATACGCAACCACCTCTGACACGTACCAAAACCACGTGCAGTGCACGCCGGAACCACCTACCGGACAGACCGGAATCAACCTTTGGGCATGCCGGAACCACCTGTCAGATGTGCCAGAAACACGTGCCGGAGACGCCGGAAGCACCTGCCAAGCACGTTGGAACCACCTGCTCAACTCGCCTGAACCACCTGCCGGACATGCCAAAATCACCTGCCGAGTATGCCAGAACCACTTGGCGAACACTCCGGAATCACTTGCCGGGCATGCAGGAACCACCTCTCAGACATGCCAGAACCCCGTGCCAATGACCCCGGAAGCACCAGCCGAGCACGCCGGAACCACCTGCTCGACTCGCCAGAACCACCTGCCGATCACGGAAAAATCACCTGCCGGCTACGCCACAAACAGTTGGTGAACACTTTGGAATCACCTGCCAGCCTTGATGGAACCATCTGCCGGTCATGCCAAAATCACCTGCCAACTATGCCAGTACCACTTGGCGGACACTGTGGAAACACCTGTCGGGCCGGCCGGAACCACATCTCAGATGTGCCAGATCCATGTGCATGAGATGCTGGAACCACACCCCGAACAGACGGAAAACACCTGCCAGACCCGTCTGAACAACCTGCCGAGCACGCCGGAGCCACCTGCTCGACTCGCCGGAACCACCTACCTGACATGCCCAAATCACCAGCCGGGTATGCCAGAACCACTTGGCGGACACTCCGGAATCATCTGCCGGACATGCCGGAACCAGCTCTCAGACACACCAGAACCACGTGCCGGAGACGCCGGAAGCACCTGCCGAGCATGCCGGAGCCACCTGCTCGACTCACCAGAAACACCTGCCGGACACGCCAAAATCACCTGCCGGACACGCCAGAACCACCTGGCGGACACTCCGAAATCACCTGTCGCTCATGCCGGAACCACCTCTAAGACGTGCCGGAAGCACGTGCCGGACACGCCGGAATCACCTACCGGACAGACCGGAACCACCTGCCGAGAACGCCGGAACCACCTGTTCGACTCGCTGGAACCACCTGCCGGACAGGCCAATATCAACTGCTGGCTATGCCAGAACCACCTGGGGGACGGTCCGGAATCACCTGCCAGCCACGGCGGAACCACCTCTCAGACGTACCAGAACCACCTGCCGGAGAAGCTGGAAACACGTCCTGGACAGTCTGGAACCACCTGCCGGCCAAGCCTGAAACACCTGCCAAGCACAACGGAACAACCTGCCAGACACGCCAAAATCACCTGCGTGTTATGCCAGAACCACTTGGAGGACTCTGTGGGCTGACCTGCCGGGCATGCCGGAACCACCTCTCAGACGTGCCAGAACCATGTGGCGGACAGTCCGGAATCACCTGTTGGGCATGCGCAACCACCTCTGAGACGTACCAGAACCACATGCCGTGCAGGCTGGAACCACCTACCGGACAGACCGGAATCACCTTTCGGGCATGCCAGAACCACCTGTCAGATGTGCCAGAAACACGTGCCGGAGACGCCGGAAGCACCTGCCAAGCACGTTGGAACCACCTGCTCAACTCGCCTGAGCCACCTGCCGGACATGCCAAAATCACCTGCCAACTATGCCAGAACCACTTGGCGAACACTCCGCAATCACTTGCCGGGCATGCAGGAACCACCTCTCAGACATGCCGGAACCCCGTGCCAATGACCCCGGAAGCACCAGCCGATCACGCCGGACCCACCTGCTCGACTCGCCAGAACCACCTGCCGATCACGCAAAAATCACCTGCCAGCTACGCCACAACCAGTTGGTGAACACTTTGGAATCACCTGCCAGGCTTGCTGGAACCACCTGCCAGTCATGCCAAAATCACCTGCCAACTACGCCAGAACCGCTTGGCGGACACTGCAGAAACACCTGTCGGGCCGGCTGGAAACACATCTCAGACGTGCCAGAACCATGTGGCGGACAGTCCGGAATAACCTGTTGGGCATACGCAACCACCTCTGACACGTACCAAAACCACGTGCCGTGCACGCCGGAACCACCTACCGGACAGACCGGAATCAACCTTTGGGCATGCCGGAACCACCAGTCAGATGTGCCAGAAACACGTGCCGGAGACGCCGGAAGCACCTGCCGAGCACGTCGCAACCACCTGCTCAACTCGCCTGAACCACCTGCCGGACACGCCAAAATCACCTGCCCGCTAGACCAGCACCACTTCGGGGACAAGCCGGAATCACGTGAGGGGCATGCCGGCACAGCCTCTCAGACTGAACCTCGTGCCGGACACCACAGAACCACCTGCCGGACAGACCGGAACCACCTGCCGGACACGCCGGAACCACCGGCTCGACCCGCCGGAACGACTGCTGGACGTGCAAAATCACCTGCCGGCTACGCCGGAAACACTTGGCGAACACTCCGGAATCACCTGCCGGGCATGCCGGAACCACCTCTCAGATATGCCAGAACCACGTGCCAATGACCCCGGAAGCACCAGCCGAGCACGCCGGAACCACCTGCTCGACTCGCCAGAACCACCTGCCGATCACGTAAAAATCACCTGCCGGCTACGCCACAACCAGTTGGTGAACACTTTGGAATCACCTGCCAGGCTTGCTGGAACCACCTGCCAGTCATGCCAAAATCACCTGCCAACTACGCCAGAACCGCTTGGCGGACACTGCGGAAACACCTGTCGGGCCGGCTGGAACCAGAACTCAGACGTGCCAGAACCATGTGGCGGACAGTCCGGAATAACCTGTTGGGCATACGCAACCACCTCTGACACGTACCAAAACCACGTGCAGTGCACGCCGGAACCACCTACCGGACAGACCGGAATCAACCTTTGGGCATGCCGGAACCACCTGTCAGATGTGCCAGAAACACGTGCCGTAGACGCCGGAAGCACCTGCCAAGCACGTTGGAACCACCTGCTCAACTCGCCTGAACCACCTGCCGGACATGCCAAAATCACCTGCCGAGTATGCCAGAACCACTTGGCGAACACTCCGGAATCACTTGCCGGGCATGCAGGAACCACCTCTCAGACATGCCAGAACCCCATGCCAATGACCCCGGAAGCACCAGCCGAGCACGCCGGAACCACCTGCTCGACTCGCCAGAACCACCTGCCGATCACGGAAAAATCACCTGCCGGCTACGCCACAAACAGTTGGTGAACACTTTGGAATCACCTGCCGGGCTTGCTGGAACCACCTGCCGGTCATGCCAAAATCACCTGCCAACTACGCCAGTACCACTTGGCGGACACTGTGGAAACACCTGTCGGGCCGGCCGGAACCACATCTCAGACGTGCCAGATCCATGTGCATGAGATGCTGGAACCACACCCCGAACAGACGGAAAACACCTGCCAGACCCGTCTGAACAACCTGCCGAGCACGCCGGAGCCACCTGCTCGACTCGCCGGAACCACCTACCTGACATGCCCAAATCACCAGCCGGGTATGCCAGAACCACTTGGCGGACACTCCGGAATCATCTGCCGGACATGCCGGAACCAGCTCTCAGACACAACAGAACCACGTGCCGGAGACGCCGGAAGCACCTGCCGAGCATGCCGGAGCCACCTGCTCGACTCGCCAGAAACACCTGCCGGACACGCCAAAATGACCTGCCGGACACGCCAGAACCACCTGGCGGACACTCCGAAATCACCTGTCGCTCATGCCAGAACCACCTCTAAGACGTGCTGGAAGCACGTGCCGGACACGCCGGAATCACCTACCGGACAGACCGGAACCACCTGCCGAGAACGCCGGAACCACCTGTTCGACTCGCTGGAACCCCCTGCCGGACAGGCCAATATCAACTGCTGGCTATGCCAGAACCACCTGGGGGACGGTCCGGAATCACCTGCCAGCCACGGCGGAACCACCTCTCAGACGTACCAGAACCACCTGCCGGAGAAGCTGGAAACACGTCCTGGACAGTCTGGAACCACCTGCCGGCCAAGCCTGAAACACCTGCCAAGCACAACGGAACAACCTGCCAGACACGCCATAATCACCTGCGTGTTATGCCAGAACCACTTGGAGGACTCTCTGGGATGACCTGCCGGGCATGCCGGAACCACCTCTCAGACGTGCCAGAACCATGTGGCGGACAGTCCGGAATCACCTGTTGGGCATGCGCAACCACCTCTGAGACGTACCAGAACCACGTGCCGTGCAGACTGGAACCACCTACCGGACAGACCGGAATCACCTTTCGGGCATGCCGGAACCACCTGTCAGATGTGCCAGAAACACGTGCCGGAGACGCCGGAAGCACCTGCCAAGCACGTTGGAACCACCTGCTCAACTCGCCTGAACCACCTGCCGGACGTGCCAAAATCACCTGCCGACTATGCCAGAACCACTTGGCGAACACTCCGGAATCACTTGCCGGGCATGCAGGAACCACCTCTCAGACATGCCAGAACCCCGTGCCAATGACCCCGGAAGCACCAGCCGAGCACGCCGGAACCACCTGCTCGACTCGCCAGAACCACCTGCCGATCACGCAAAAATCACCTGCCGGCTACGCCACAACCAGTTGGTGAACACTTTGGAATCACCTGCCAGGCTTGCTGGAACCACCTGCCAGTCATGCCAAAATCACCTGCCAACTACGCCAGAACCACTTGGCGGACACTGCGGAAACACCTGTCGGGCCGGCTGGAACCACATCTGAGACGTGCCAGAAACGTGTTCATGAGATGCTGGAACCACACCCCGAACAGACGGATACCACCTGCCAGAACCGCCTGAACCACCTGCCGAGCACGCCGGAGCCACCTGCTCGACTCGCCAGAAACACCTGCCGGACACGCCAAAATCACCTGCCGGGTATGCCAGAACCACCTGGCGGACACTACGGAATCACCTGCCGCGCATGCCGGAACCACCTCTCAGACGTGCCGGAAGCACGTGCCAGACACACCGGAAACACCTACCGGACAGACCGGAACCACCTGCCAAGAACGCCGGAGCCACCTGTTCGACTCGCTGGAACCACCTGCCGGACAGGCCAATATCAACTGCTGGCTATGCCAGAACCACCTGGGGGACAGTCCGGGATCACCTGCCAGCCATGGCGGAACCACCTCTGAGACGTACCAGAACCACCTGCCGGAGAAGCTGGAAACACGTCCTGGACAGACTGGAACCACGTGACGGCCATGCCTGAACCACCTGCCGAGCACGGCGGAACCACCTGCCGGACACGCCAAAATCACCTGCGGGCTACGCCAGAACCACTTGGACGACTCTCCGAAATGACCTGCCGGGCATGTTGGAACCACCTCTCAGACGTGCCAGAAGCACGTGGCGGACAGTCCGGAATCACCTGTTGGGCATACGCAACCACCTCTGAGACGTACCAGAACCACGTGCCGTGCACGCCGGAACCACCTGCTCGACTCACCGGCACCACCTCCCTGACAAGCCAAAATCATCTGCTGGGTATGCCAGAACCACTTGGCGGACACTCCGGAATCATCTGCCAGACATGCCGGAACCAGCTCTCAGACACACCAGAACCAAGTGCCGGAGACGCCGGAAGCACCTGCCGAGCATGCCGGAGCCACCTGCTCGACTCGCCAGAAACACCTGCCGGACACGCCAAAATCACCTGCCGGGTATGCCAGAACCTCCAGGCGGACACTACGGAATCACCTGTCGCGCATGCCGGAAGCACGTGCCAGACACGCCGGAAACACCTACCGGACAGACCGGAACCACCTGCCAAGAACGCCGGAGCCACCTGTTCGACTCGCTGGAACCACCTGCCGGACAGGCCAATATCAACTGCTGGCTATGCCAGAACCACCTGGGGGACAGTCCGGGATCACCTGCCAGCCATGGCGGAACCACCTCTGAGACGTACCAGAACCACCTGCCGGAGAAGCTGGAAACACGTCCTGGACAGACTGGAACCACGTGACGGCCATGCCTGAACCACCGGCCGAGCACGGCGGAACCTCCTGCCGGACACGCCAAAATCACCTGCGGGCTACGCCAGAACCACTTGGACGACTCTCCGAAATGACCTGCCAGGCATGTTGGAACCACCTCTCAGACGTGCCAGAAGCACGTGGCGGACAGTCCGGAATCATCTGTTGGGCATACGCAACCACCTCTGAGACGTACCAGAACCACGTGCCGTGCACGCCGGAACCACCTACCGGACAGACTGTAATCAACTTTTGGGCATGCCGGAACCACCAGTCAGATGTGCCATAAACACGTGCCGGAGACGCCGGAAGCACCTGCCGAGCACGTCGCAACCACCTGCTCAACTCGCCTGAACCACCTGCCGGACACGCCAAAATCATCTGCCCGCTACACCAGCACCACTTCGGGGACAAGCCGGAATCACGTGAGGGGCATGCCAGCACAGCCTGTGAGACTGAACCTCGTGCCGGACACAACAGAACCACCTGCCTGACAGACCGGAACGACCTGCCGGACACGCCGAAAGCACCGGCTCGACCCGCAGGAACGACCGCTGGACATGCAAACTCACCTGCCGGCTACGCCGGAAACACTTGGCGAACACTCCGGAATCACCTGCTGGGCATGCCGGAACCACCTCTCAGATATGACAGAACCACCTGCCGGACACGCAAAAATCACCTGCCGGCTACGGCACAACCAGTTGTGGAACACTTCGGAATCACCTGCCGGGCTTGCTGGAACCACCTGCCGGTCATGCCAAAATCACCTGCCAACTACACCAGTACCACTTGGCGGACACTGTGGAAACACCTGTCGGGCCGGCCGGAACCACATCTCAGACGTGCCAGAACCATGTGCATGAGATGCTGGAACCACACCCCGAACAGACGGAAAATACCTGCCAGACCCGTCTGAACAACCTGCCGAGCACGCCGGAGCCACCTGCTCGACACGCCGGAACCACCTACCTGACATGCCCAAATCACCAGCCGGGTATGCCAGAACCACTTGGCGGACACTCCGGAATCATCTGCCGGACATGCCGGAACCAGCTCTCAGACACACCAGAACCACGTGCCGGAGACGCCGGAAGCACCTGCCGAGCATGCCGGAGCCACCTGCTCGACTCGCCAGAAACACCTGCCGGACACTCCAAAATCACCTGCCGGGTACGCCAGAAGCACCTGGCGGACACTCCGAAATCACCTGTCGCGCATGCCGGAACCACCTCTCAGACGTGCCGGAAGCACGTGCCGGACACGCCGGAATCACCTACCGGACAGACCGGAACCACCTGCCGAGCACGCCGGAGCCACCTGTTCGACTCGCTGGAACCACCTGCCGGACAGGCCAATATCAACTGCTGGCTATGCCAGAACCACCTGGGGGACGGTCCGGAATCACCTGCCAGCCACGGCGGAACCACCTCTCAGACGTACCAGAACCACCTGCAGGAGAAGCTGGAAACACGTCCTGGACAGTCTGGAACCACCTGCCGGCCAAGCCTGAACCACCTGCCAAGCACAATGGAACAACCTGCCAGACACGCCAAAATCACCTGCGTGTTATGCCAGAACCACTTGGAGGACTCTCTGGGATGACCTGCCGGGCATGCCGGAACCACCTCTCAGACGTGCCAGAACCATGTGGCGGACAGTCCGGAATCACCTGTTGGGCATGCGCAACCACCTCTGAGACGTACCAGAACCACATGCCGTGCAGGCTGGAACCACCTACCGGACAGACCGGAATCACCTTTCGGGCATGCCGGAACCACCTGTCAGATGTGCCAGAAACACGTGCCGGAGACGCCGGAAGCACCTGCCAAGCACGTTGGAACCACCTGCTCAACTCGCCTGAACCACCTGCTGGACATGCCAATATCACCTGCCTACTATGCCAGAACCACTTGGCGAACACTCCGGAATCACTTGCCGGGCATGCAGGAACCACCTCTGAGACATGCCAGAACCCCGTGCCAATGACCCCGGAAGCACCAGCCGAGCACGCCGGAACCACCTGCTCGACTCGCCAGAACCACCTGCCGATCACGCAAAAATCACCTGCCGGCTACGCCACAACCAGTTGGTGAACACTTTGGAATCACCTGCCAGGCTTGCTGGAACCACCTGCCAGTCATGCCAAAATCACCTGCCAACTACTCCAGAACCGCTTGGCGGACACTGCAGAAACACCTGTCGGGCCGGCTGGAACCACATCTCAGACGTGCCAGAAACTGGTTCATGAGATGCTGGAACCACACCCCGAACAGACGGATACCACCTGCCAGAACCGCCTGAACCAACTGCCGAGCACGCCAGAACCACCTGCTCGACTCACCGGTACCACCTCCCTGACATGCCAAAATCACCTGCTGGGTATGCCAGAACCACTTGGCGGACACTCCGGAATCATCTGCCGGACGTGCCGGAACCAGCTCTCAGACACACCAGAACCAAGTGCCGGAGACGCCGGAAGCACCTGCCGAGCATGCCGGAGCCACCTGCTGGACTCGCAGAAACACCTGCCGGACACGCCAAAATCACCTGCCGGGTATGCCAGAACCACCTGGCGGACACTACGGAATCACCTGCCAGCCATGGCGGAACCACCTCTGAGACGTGCCGGAAGCACGTGCCAGACACGCCGGAAACACCTACCGTACAGACCGGAACCACCTGCCAAGAACGCCGGAGCCACCTGTTCGACTCGCTGGAACCACCTGCCGGACAGGCCAATATCAACTGCTGGCTATGCCAGAACCACCTGGGGGACAGTCCGGGATCACCTGCCAGCCATGGCGGAACCACCTCTGAGACGTACCAGAACCACCTGCCGGAGAAGCTGGAAACACGTCCTGGACAGACTGGAACCACGTGACGGCCATGCCTGAACCACCTGCCGAGCACGGCGGAACCACCTGCCGGACACGCCAAAATCACCTGCGGGCTACGCCAGAACCACTTGGGCGACTCTCCGAAATGACCTGCCGGGCATGTTGGAACCACCACTCAGACGTGCCAGAAGCACGTGGCGGACAGTCCGGAATCACCTGTTGGGCATACGCAACCACCTCTGAGACGTACCAGAACCACGTGCCGTGCACGCCGGAACCACCTACCGGACGGACCGGAATCAACTTTTGGGCATGCCGGAACCACCAGTGAGATGTGCCAGAAACACGTGCCGGAGACGCCGAAAGCACCTGCCGAGCACGTCGCAACCACCTGCTCAACTCGCCTGAACCACCTGCCGGACACGCCAAAATCACCTGCCCGCTACACCAGCACCACTTCGGGGACAAGCCGGAATCACGTGAGGGGCATGCCGGCACAGCCTCTCAGACTGAACCTCATGCCGGACACCACAGAACCACCTGCAGGACAGACGGGAACCACCTGCCGGACACGCCAGTACCACCGGCTCGACCCGCCGGAACGACCGCTGGACATGCAAACTCACCTGCCGGCTACGCCGGAAACACTTGGCGAACACTCCGGAATCACCTGCCGGGCATGCCGGAACCACCTCTCAGATATGCCAGAACCACGTGCCAATGACCCCGGAAGCACCTGCCGAGCACGCCGGAACCACCTGCTCGACTCGCCAGAACCACCTGCCGGACACGCAAAAATCACCTGCCGTCTACGCCACAACCAGTCGGGGAACACTTCGGAATCACCTGCCGGGCTTGCTGGAACCACCTGCCGGTCATGCCAAAATCACCTGCCAACTACGCCAGTACCACTTGGCGGACACTGTGGAAACACCTGTCGGGCCGGCCGGAACCACATCTCAGACGTGCCAGAACCATGTGCATGAGATGCTGGAAACACACCCCGAACAGACGGAAAACACCTGCCAGACACGTCTGAACAACCTGCCGAGCACGCCGGAGCCACCTGCTCGACTCGCCGGAACCACCTACCTGACATGCCCAAATCACCAGCCGGGTATGCCAGAACCACTTGGCGGACACTCCGGAATCATCTGCCGGACATGCCGGAACCAGCTCTCAGACACAGCAGAACCACGTGCCGGAGACGCCAGAAGCACCAGCCGAGCATGCCGGAGCCACCAGCTCGACTCGCCAGAAACACCTGCCGGACACGCCAAAATCACCTGCCGGGTACGCCAGAACCACCTGGCGGACACTCCGAAATCACCTGTCGCGCATGCCGGAACCACCTCTCAGACGTGCCGGAAGCACGTGCCGGACGCGCCGGAATCACCTACCGGACAGACCGGAACCACCTGCCGAGAACGCCGGAACCACCTGTTCGACTCGCTGGAACCACCTGCCGGACAGGCCAATATCAACTGCTGGCTATGCCAGAACCACCTGGGGGACGGTCCGGAATCACCTGCCAGCCACGGCGGAACCACCTCTCAGACGTACCAGAACCACCTGCCGGAGAAGCTGGAAACACGTCCTGGACAGTCTGGAACCACCTGCCGGCCAAGCCTGAACCACCTGCCAAGCACAACGGAACAACCTGCCAGACACGCCAAAATCACCTGCGTGTTATGCCAGAACCACTTGGAGGACTCTCTGGGATGACCTGCCGGGCATGCCGGAACCACCTCTCAGACGTGCCAGAACCATGTGGCGGACAGTCCGGAATCACCTGTTGGGCATGCGCAACCACCTCTGAGACGTACCAGAACCACATGCCGTGCAGGCTGGAACCACCTACTGGACAGACCGGAATCACCTTTCGGGCATGCCGGAACCACCTGTCAGATGTGCCAGAAACACGTGCCGGAGACGCCGGAAGCACCTGCCAAGCACGTTGGAACCACCTGCTCAACTCGCCTGAACCACCTGACGGACATGCCAAAATCACCTGCCGACTATGCCAGAACCACTTGGCGAACACTCCGGAATCACTTGCCGGGCATGCAGGAACCACCTCTCAGACATGCCAGAACCCCGTGCCAATGACCCCGGAAGCACCAGCCGAGCACGCCGGAACCACCTGCTCGACTCGCCAGAACCACCTGCCGATCACGCAAAAATCACCTGCCGGCTACGCCACAACCAGTTGGTGAACACTTTGGAATCACCTGCCAGGCTTGCTGGAACCACCTGCCAGTCATGCCAAAATCACCGGCCAACTACGCCAGAACCACTTGGCGGACACTGCGGAAACACCTGTCGGGCCGGCTGGAACCACATCTGAGACGTGCCAGAAACGTTTTCATGAGATGCTGGAACCACACCCCGAACAGACGGATACCACCTGCCAGAACCGCCGGAACCACCTGCCGAGCACGCCGGAGCCACCTGCTCGACTCACCGGTACCACCTCCCTGACACGCCAAAATCACCTGCTGGGTATGCCAGAACCACTTGGCGGACACTCCGGAATCATCTGCCGGACATGCCGGAACCAGCTCTCAGACACACCAGAACCAAGTGCCGGAGACGCCGGAAGCACCTGCCGAGCATGCCAGAGCCACCTGCTCGACTCGCCAGAAACACCTGCCGGACACGCCAAAATCACCTGCCGGGTATGCCAGAACCACCTGGCGGACACTACGGAATCACCTGCCGCGCATGCCGGAACCACCTCTCAGACGTGCCGGAAGCACGTGCCAGACACGCCGGAAACACCTACCGGACAGACCGGAACCACCTGCCAAGAACGCCGGAGCCACCTGTTCGACTCGCTGGAACCACCTGCCGGACAGGCCAATATCAACTGCTGGCTATGCCAGAACCACCTGGGGGACAGTCCGGGATCACCTGCCAGCCATGGCGGAACCACCTCTCAGACGTACCAGAACCACCTGCCGGAGAAGCTGGAAACACGTCCTGGACAGACTGGAACCACGTGACGGCCATGCCTGAACCACCTGCCGAGCACGGCGGAACCACCTGCCGGACACGCCAAAATCACCTGCGGGCTACGCCAGAACCACTTGGACGACTCTCCGAAATGACCTGCCGGGCATGTTGGAACCACCTCTCAGACGTGCCAGAAGCACGTGGCGGACAGTCCGGAATCACCTGTTGGGCATACGCAACCACCTCTGAGACGTACCAGAACCACGTGCCGTGCACGCCGGAACCACCTGCTCGACTCACCGGCACCACCTCCCTGACAAGCCAAAATCATCTGCTGGGTATGCCAGAACCACCTGGCGGACACTACGGAATCACCTGCCGCGCATGCCGGAACCACCTCTCAGACGTGCCGGAAGCACGTGCCAGACACGCCGGAAACACCTACCGGACAGACCGGAACCACCTGCCAAGAACGCCGGAGCCACCTGTTCGACTCGCTGGAACCACCTGCCGGACAGGCCAATATCAACTGCTGGCTATGCCAGAACCACCTGGGGGACAGTCCGGGATCACCTGCCAGCCATGGCGGAAACACCTCTGAGACGTACCGGAACCACCTGCCGGAGAAGCTGGAAACACGTCCTGGACAGACTGGAACCACGTGACGGCCATGCCTGAACCACCTGCCGAGCACGGCGGAACCACCTGCCGGACACGCCAAAATCACCTGCGGGCTACGCCAGAACCACTTGGATGACTCTCCGAAATGACCTGCCGGGCATGTTGGAACCACCTCTCAGACGTGCCAGAAGCACGTGGCGGACAGTCCGGAATCACCTGTTGGGCATACGCAACCACCTCTGAGACGTACCAGAACCACGTGCCGTGCACGTCGGAACCACCTACCGGACGGACCGGAATCAACTTTTGGGCATGCCGGAACCACCAGTCAGATGTGCCAGAAACACGTGCCGGAGACGCCGGAAGCACCTGCCGAGCACGTCGCAACCACCTGCTCAACTCGCCTGAACCACCTGCCGGACACGCCAAAATCACCTGCCCGCTACACCAGCACCACTTCGGGGACAAGCCGGAATCACGTGAGGGGCATGCCGGCACAGCCTCTCAGACTGAACCTCGTGCCGGACACCGCAGAACCACCTGCCGGACAGACCGGAACCACCTGCCGGACACGCCGGAACCACCGGCTCGACGTGCCGGAACGACCGCTGGACATGCAAACTCACCTGCCGGCTACGCCGGAAACACTTGGCGAACACTCCGGAATCACCTGCCGGGCATGCCGGAACCACCTCTCAGATATGCCAGAACCGTGTGCCAATGACCCCGGAAGCACCTGCCGAGCACGCCGGAACCACCTGCTCGACTCGCCAGAACCACCTGCCGGACACGCAAAAATCACCTGCCGGCTACGCCACAACCAGTTGGGGAACACTTCGGAATCACCTGCCGGGCTTGCTGGAACCACCTGCCGGTCATGCCAAAATCACCTGCCAACTACGCCAGTACCACTTGGCGGACACTGTGGAAACACCTGTCGGGCCGGCCGGAACCACATCTCAGACGTGCCAGAACCATGTGCATGAGATGCTGGAACCACACCCCGAACAGACGGAAAACACCTGCCAGACCCGTCTGAACAACCTGCCGAGCACGCCGGAGCCACCTGCTCGACTCACTGGAACCACCTACCTGACATGCCCAAATCACCAGCCGGGTATGCCAGAACCACTTGGCGGACACTCCGGAATCATCTGCCGGACATGCCGGAACCAGCTCTCAGACACACCAGAACCACGTGCCAGAGACGCCGGAAGCACCTGCCGAGCATGCCGGAGCCACCTGCTCGACTCGCCAGAAACACCTGCCGGACACGCCAAAATCACCTGCCGGGTACGCCAGAACCACCTGGCGGACACTCCGAAATCACCTGTCGCTCATGCCGGAACCACCTCTCAGACGTGCTGGAAGCACGTGCCGGACACGCCGGAATCACCTACCGGACAGACCGGAACCGCCTGCCGAGAACACCAGAGCCACCTGTTCGACTCGCTGGAACCACCTGCCGGACAGGCCAATATCAACTGCTGGCTATGCCAGAACCACCTGGGGGACGGTCCGGAATCACCTGCCAGCCATGGCGGAACCACCTCTCAGACGTACCAGAACCACCTGCCGGAGAAGCTGGAAACACGTCCTGGACAGTCTGGAACCACCTGCCGGCCAAGCCTGAACCACCTGCCAAGCACAACGGAACAACCTGCCAGACACGCCAAAATCACCTGCGTGTTATGCCAGAACCACTTGGAGGACTCTCTGGGATGACCTGCCGGGCATGCCGGAACCACCTCTCAGACGTGCCAGAACCATGTGGCGGACAGTCCGGAATCACCTGTTGGGCATGCGCAACCACCTCTGAGACGTACCAGAACCACATGCCGTGCAGGCTGGAACCACCTACCGGACAGACCGGAATCACCTTTCGGGCATGCCGGAACCACCTGTCAGATGTGCCAGAAACACGTGCCGGAGACGCCGGAAGCACCTGCCAAGCACGTTGGAACCACCTGCTCAACTCGCCTGAACCACCTGCCGGACATGCCAAAATCACCTGCCGACTATGCCAGAACCACTTGGCGAACACTCCGGAATCACTTGCCGGGCATGCAGGAACCACCTCTCAGACATGCCGGAACCCCGTGCCAATGACCCCGGAAGCACCAGCCGAGCACGCCGGAACCACCTGCTCGACTCGCCAGAACCACCTGCCGATCACGCAAAAATCACCTGCCGGCTACGCCACAACCAGTTGGTGAACACTTTGGAATCACCTGCCAGGCTTGCTGGAACCACCTGCCAGTCATGCCAAAATCAACTGCCAACTACGCCAGAACCGCTTGGCGGACACTGCGGAAACACCTGTCGGGCCGGCTGGAACCACATCTGAGACGTGCCAGAAACGTGTTCATGAGATGCTGGAACCACACCCCGAACAGACGGATACCACCTGCCAGAACCGCCTGAACCACCTGCCGAGCACGCCGGAACCACCTGCTCGACTCACCGGTACCACCTCCCTGACACGCCAAAATCACCTGCTGGGTATGCCAGAACCACTTGGCGGACACTCCGGAATCATCTGCCGGACATGCCGGAACCAGCTCTCAGACACACCAGAACCAAGTGCCGGAGACGCCGGAAGCACCTGCCGAGCATGCCGGAGCCACCTGCTCGACTCGCCAGAAACACCTGCCGGACACGCCAAAATCACCTGCCGGGTATGCCAGAACCACCTGGCGGACACTACGGAATCACCTGCCGCGCATGCCGGAACCACCTCTCAGACGTGCCGGAAGCACGTGCCAGACACGCCGGAAACACCTACCGGACAGACCGGAACCACCTGCCAAGAACGCCGGAGCCACCTGTTCGACTCGCTGGAACCACCTGCCGGACAGGCCAATATCAACTGCTGGCTATGCCAGAACCACCTGGGGGACAGTCCGGGATCACCTGCCAGCCATGGCGGAACCACCTCTGAGACGTACCAGAACCACCTGCCGGAGAAGCTGGAAACACGTCCTGGACAGACTGGAACCACGTGACGGCCATGCCTGAACCACCTGCCGAGCACGGCGGAACCACCTGCCGGACACGCCAAAATCACCTGCGGGCTACGCCAGAACCACTTGGACGACTCTCCGAAATGACCTGCCGGGCATGTTGGAACCACCTCTCAGACGTGCCAGAAGCACGTGGCGGACAGTCCGGAATCACCTGTTGGGCATACGCAACCACCTCTGACACGTACCAGAACCACGTGCCGTGCACGCCGGAACCACCTGCTCGACTCACCGGCACCACCTCCCTGACAAGCCAAAATCATCTGCTGGGTATGCCAGAACCACTTGGCGGACACTCCGGAATCATCTGCCAGACATGCCGGAACCAGCTCTCAGACACACCAGAACCAAGTGCCGGAGACGCCGGAAGCACCTGCCGAGCATGCCGGAGCCACCTGCTCGACTCGCCAGAAACACCTGCCGGACACGCCAAAATCACCTGCCGGGTATGCCAGAACCTCCAGGCGGACACTACGGAATCACCTGTCGCGCATGCCGGAAGCACGTGCCAGACACGCCGGAAACACCTACCGGACAGACCGGAACCACCTGCCAAGAACGCCGGAGCCACCTGTTCGACTCGCTGGAACCACCTGCCGGACAGGCCAATATCAACTGCTGGCTATGCCAGAACCACCTGGGGGACAGTCCGGGATCACCTGCCAGCCATGGCGGAACCACCTCTCAGACGTACCAGAACCACCTGCCGGAGAAGCTGGAAACACGTCCTGGACAGACTGGAACCACGTGACGGCCATGCCTGAACCACCGGCCGAGCACGGCGGAACCTCCTGCCGGACACGCCAAAATCACCTGCGGGCTACGCCAGAACCACTTGGACGACTCTCCGAAATGACCTGCCAGGCATGTTGGAACCACCTCTCAGACGTGCCAGAAGCACGTGGCGGACAGTCCGGAATCATCTGTTGGGCATACGCAACCACCTCTGAGACGTACCAGAACCACGTGCCGTGCACGCCGGAACCACCTACCGGACAGACTGTAATCAACTTTTGGGCATGCCGGAACCACCAGTCAGATGTGCCATAAACACGTGCCGGAGACGCCGGAAGCACCTGCCGAGCAGGTCGCAACCACCTGCTCAACTCGCCTGAACCACCTGCCGGACACGCCAAAATCATCTGCCCGCTACACCAGCACCACTTCGGGGACAAGCCGGAATCACGTGAGGGGCATGCCAGCACAGCCTGTGAGACTGAACCTCGTGCCGGACACAACAGAACCACCTGCCTGACAGACCGGAACGACCTGCCGGACACGCCGAAAGCACCGGCTCGACCCGCAGGAACGACCGCTGGACATGCAAACTCACCTGCCGGCTACGCCGGAAACACTTGGCGAACACTCCGGAATCACCTGCTGGGCATGCCGGAACCACCTCTCAGATATGACAGAACCACCTGCCGGACACGCAAAAATCACCTGCCGGCTACGGCACAACCAGTTGTGGAACACTTCGGAATCACCTGCCGGGCTTGCTGGAACCACCTGCCGGTCATGCCAAAATCACCTGCCAACTACACCAGTACCACTTGGCGGACACTGTGGAAACACCTGTCGGGCCGGCCGGAACCACATCTCAGACGTGCCAGAACCATGTGCATGAGATGCTGGAACCACACCCCGAACAGACGGAAAATACCTGCCAGACCCGTCTGAACAACCTGCCGAGCACGCCGGAGCCACCTGCTCGACACGCCGGAACCACCTACCTGACATGCCCAAATCACCAGCCGGGTATGCCAGAACCACTTGGCGGACACTCCGGAATCATCTGCCGGACATGCCGGAACCAGCTCTCAGACACACCAGAACCACGTGCCGGAGACGCCGGAAGCACCTGCCGAGCATGCCGGAGCCACCTGCTCGACTCGCCAGAAACACCTGCCGGACACTCCAAAATCACCTTCCGGGTACGCCAGAAGCACCTGGCGGACACTCCGAAATCACCTGTCGCGCATGCCGGAACCACCTCTCAGACGTGCCGGAAGCACGTGCCGGACACGCCGGAATCACCTACCGGACAGACCGGAACCACCTGCCGAGCACGCCGGAGCCACCTGTTCGACTCGCTGGAACCACCTGCCGGACAGGCCAATCTCAACTGCTGGCTATGCCAGAACCACCTGGGGGACGGTCCGGAATCACCTGCCAGCCACGGCGGAACCACCTCTCAGACGTACCAGAACCACCTGCAGGAGAAGCTGGAAACACGTCCTGGACAGTCTGGAACCACCTGCCGGCCAAGCCTGAACCACCTGCCAAGCACAATGGAACAACCTGCCAGACACGCCAAAATCACCTGCGTGTTATGCCAGAACCACTTGGAGGACTCTCTGGGATGACCTGCCGGGCATGCCGGAACCACCTCTCAGACGTGCCAGAACCATGTGGCGGACAGTCCGGAATCACCTGTTGGGCATGCGCAACCACCTCTGAGACGTACCAGAACCACATGCCGTGCAGGCTGGAACCACCTACCGGACAGACCGGAATCACCTTTCGGGCATGCCGGAACCACCTGTCAGATGTGCCAGAAACACGTGCCGGAGACGCCGGAAGCACCTGCCAAGCACGTTGGAACCACCTGCTCAACTCGCCTGAACCACCTGCTGGACATGCCAATATCACCTGCCTACTATGCCAGAACCACTTGGCGAACACTCCGGAATCACTTGCCGGGCATGCAGGAACCACCTCTGAGACATGCCAGAACCCCGTGCCAATGACCCCGGAAGCACCAGCCGAGCACGCCGGAACCACCTGCTCGACTCGCCAGAACCACCTGCCGATCACGCAAAAATCACCTGCCGGCTAAGCCACAACCAGTTGGTGAACACTTTGGAATCACCTGCCAGGCTTGCTGGAACCACCTGCCAGTCATGCCAAAATCACCTGCCAACTACTCCAGAACCGCTTGGCGGACACTGCAGAAACACCTGTCGGGCCGGCTGGAACCACATCTCAGACGTGCCAGAAACGTGTTCATGAGATGCTGGAACCACACCCCGAACAGACGGATACCACCTGCCAGAACCGCCTGAACCAACTGCCGAGCACGCCAGAACCACCTGCTCGACTCACCGGTACCACCTCCCTGACATGCCAAAATCACCTGCTGGGTATGCCAGAACCACTTGGCGGACACTCCGGAATCATCTGCCGGACGTGCCGGAACCAGCTCTCAGACACACCAGAACCAAGTGCCGGAGACGCCGGAAGCACCTGCCGAGCATGCCGGAGCCACCTGCTGGACTCGCAGAAACACCTGCCGGACACGCCAAAATCACCTGCCGGGTATGCCAGAACCACCTGGCGGACACTACGGAATCACCTGCCAGCCATGGCGGAACCACCTCTGAGACGTGCCGGAAGCACGTGCCAGACACGCCGGAAACACCTACCGTACAGACCGGAACCACCTGCCAAGAACGCCGGAGCCACCTGTTCGACTCGCTGGAACCACCTGCCGGACAGGCCAATATCAACTGCTGGCTATGCCAGAACCACCTGGGGGACAGTCCGGGATCACCTGCCAGCCATGGCGGAACCACCTCTGAGACGTACCAGAACCACCTGCCGGAGAAGCTGGAAACACGTCCTGGACAGACTGGAACCACGTGACGGCCATGCCTGAACCACCTGCCGAGCACGGCGGAACCACCTGCCGGACACGCCAAAATCACCTGCGGGCTACGCCAGAACCACTTGGGCGACTCTCCGAAATGACCTGCCGGGCATGTTGGAACCACCACTCAGACGTGCCAGAAGCACGTGGCGGACAGTCCGGAATCACCTGTTGGGCATACGCAACCACCTCTGAGACGTACCAGAACCACGTGCCGTGCACGCCGGAACCACCTACCGGACGGACCGGAATCAACTTTTGGGCATGCCGGAACCACCAGTGAGATGTGCCAGAAACACGTGCCGGAGACGCCGGAAGCACCTGCCGAGCACGTCGCAACCACCTGCTCAACTCGCCTGAACCACCTGCCGGACACGCCAAAATCACCTGCCCGCTACACCAGCACCACTTCGGGGACAAGCCGGAATCACGTGAGGGGCATGCCGGCACAGCCTCTCAGACTGAACCTCATGCCGGACACCACAGAACCACCTGCAGGACAGACGGGAACCACCTGCCGGACACGCCAGTACCACCGGCTCGACCCGCCGGAACGACCGCTGGACATGCAAACTCACCTGCCGGCTACGCCGGAAACACTTGGCGAACACTCCGGAATCACCTGCCGGGCATGCCGGAACCACCTCTCAGATATGCCAGAACCACGTGCCAATGACCCCGGAAGCACCTGCCGAGCACGCCGGAACCACCTGCTCGACTCGCCAGAACCACCTGCCGGACACGCAAAAATCACCTGCCGTCTACGCCACAACCAGTCGGGGAACACTTCGGAATCACCTGCCGGGCTTGCTGGAACCACCTGCCGGTCATGCCAAAATCACCTGCCAACTACGCCAGTACCACTTGGCGGACACTGTGGAAACACCTGTCGGGCCGGCCGGAACCACATCTCAGACGTGCCAGAACCATGTGCATGAGATGCTGGAAACACACCCCGAACAGACGGAAAACACCTGCCAGACACGTCTGAACAACCTGCCGAGCACGCCGGAGCCACCTGCTCGACTCGCCGGAACCACCTACCTGACATGCCCAAATCACCAGCCGGGTATGCCAGAACCACTTGGCGGACACTCCGGAATCATCTGCCGGACATGCCGGAACCAGCTCTCAGACACAGCAGAACCACGTGCCGGAGACGCCAGAAGCACCTGCCGAGCATGCCGGAGCCACCAGCTCGACTCGCCAGAAACACCTGCCGGACACGCCAAAATCACCTGCCGGGTACGCCAGAACCACCTGGCGGACACTCCGAAATCACCTGTCGCGCATGCCGGAACCACCTCTCAGACGTGCCGGAAGCACGTGCCGGACGCGCCGGAATCACCTACCGGACAGACCGGAACCACCTGCCGAGAACGCCGGAACCACCTGTTCGACTCGCTGGAACCACCTGCCGGACAGGCCAATATCAACTGCTGGCTATGCCAGAACCACCTGGGGGACGGTCCGGAATCACCTGCCAGCCACGGCGGAACCACCTCTCAGACGTACCAGAACCACCTGCCGGAGAAGCTGGAAACACGTCCTGGACAGTCTGGAACCACCTGCCGGCCAAGCCTGAACCACCTGCCAAGCACAACGGAACAACCTGCCAGACACGCCAAAATCACCTGCGTGTTATGCCAGAACCACTTGGAGGACTCTCTGGGATGACCTGCCGGGCATGCCGGAACCACCTCTCAGACGTGCCAGAACCATGTGGCGGACAGTCCGGAATCACCTGTTGGGCATGCGTAACCACCTCTGAGACGTACCAGAACCACATGCCGTGCAGGCTGGAACCACCTACTGGACAGACCGGAATCACCTTTCGGGCATGCCGGAACCACCTGTCAGATGTGCCAGAAACACGTGCCGGAGACGCCGGAAGCACCTGCCAAGCACGTTGGAACCACCTGCTCAACTCGCCTGAACCACCTGCTGGACATGCCAATATCACCTGCCGACTATGCCAGAACCACTTGGCGAACACTCCGGAATCACTTGCCGGGCATGCAGGAACCACCTCTCAGACATGCCAGAACCCCGTGCCAATGACCCCGGAAGCACCAGCCGAGCACGCCGGAACCACCTGCTCGACTCGCCAGAACCACCTGCCGATCACGCAAAAATCACCTGCCGGCTACGCCACAACCAGTTGGTGAACACTTTGGAATCACCTGCCAGGCTTGCTGGAACCACCTGCCAGTCATGCCAAAATCACCGGCCAACTACGCCAGAACCACTTGGCGGACACTGCGGAAACACCTGTCGGGCCGGCTGGAACCACATCTGAGACGTGCCAGAAACGTGTTCATGAGATGCTGGAACCACACCCCGAACAGACGGATACCACCTGCCAGAACCGCCGGAACCACCTGCCGAGCACGCCGGAGCCACCTGCTCGACTCACCGGTACCACCTCCCTGACACGCCAAAATCACCTGCTGGGTATGCCAGAACCACTTGGCGGACACTCCGGAATCATCTGCCGGACATGCCGGAACCAGCTCTCAGACACACCAGAACCAAGTGCCGGAGACGCCGGAAGCACCTGCCGAGCATGCCAGAGCCACCTGCTCGACTCGCCAGAAACACCTGCCGGACACGCCAAAATCACCTGCCGGGTATGCCAGAACCACCTGGCGGACACTACGGAATCACCTGCCGCGCATGCCGGAACCACCTCTGAGACGTGCCGGAAGCACGTGCCAGACACGCCGGAAACACCTACCGGACAGACCGGAACCACCTGCCAAGAACGCCGGAGCCACCTGTTCGACTCGCTGGAACCACCTGCCGGACAGGCCAATATCAACTGCTGGCTATGCCAGAACCACCTGGGGGACAGTCCGGGATCACCTGCCAGCCATGGCGGAACCACCTCTCAGACGTACCAGAACCACCTGCCGGAGAAGCTGGAAACACGTCCTGGACAGACTGGAACCACGTGACGGCCATGCCTGAACCACCTGCCGAGCACGGCGGAACCACCTGCCGGACACGCCAAAATCACCTGCGGGCTACGCCAGAACCACTTGGACGACTCTCCGAAATGACCTGCCGGGCATGTTGGAACCACCTCTCAGACGTGCCAGAAGCACGTGGCGGACAGTCCGGAATCACCTGTTGGGCATACGCAACCACCTCTGAGACGTACCAGAACCACGTGCCGTGCACGCCGGAACCACCTACCGGACAGACCGGAATCAACTTTTGGGCATGCCGGAACCACCAGTCAGATGTGCCAGAAAAACGTGCCAGAGACGCCGGAAGCACCTGCCGAGCACGTCGCAACCAGCTGCTCAACTCGCCTGAACCACCTGCCGGACACGCCAAAATCACCTGCCCGCTACACCAGCACCACTTCGGGGACAAGCCGGAATCACGTGAGGGGCATGCCGGCACAGCCTCTCAGACTGAACCTCGTGCCGGACACCACAGAACCACCTGCCGGACAGACCGGAACCACCTGCCGGACACGCCGGAACCACCGGCTCGACCCGCCGGAACGACCGCTGGACATGCAAACTCACCTGCCGGCTACGCCGGAAACACTTGGCGAACACTCCGGAATCACCTGCCGGGCATGCCGGAACCACCTCTCAGATATGACAGAACCACGTGCCAATGACCCCGGAAGCACCTGCCGAGCACGCCGGAACCACCTGCTCGACTCGCCAGAACCACCTGCCGGACACGCAAAAATCACCTGCCGGCTACGCCACAACCAGTCGGGGAACACTTCGGAATCACCTGCCGGGCTTGCTGGAACCACCTGCCGGTCATGCCAAAATCACCTGCCAACTACACCAGTACCACTTGGCGGACACTGTGGAAACACCTGTCGGGCCGGCCGGAACCACATCTCAGACGTGCCAGAACCATGTGCATGAGATGCTGGAACCACACCCCGAACAGACGGAAAACACCTGCCAGACCCGTCTGAACAACCTGCCGAGCACGCCGGAGCCACCTGCTCGACTCACTGGAACCACCTACCTGACATGCCCAAATCACCAGCCGGGTATGCCAGAACCACTTGGCGGACACTCCGGAATCATCTGCCGGACATGCCGGAACCAGCTCTCAGACACACCAGAACCACGTGCCAGAGACGCCGGAAGCACCTGCCGAGCATGCCGGAGCCACCTGCTCGACTCGCCAGAAACACCTGCCGGACACGCCAAAAACACCTGCCGGGTACGCCAGAACCACCTGGCGGACACTCCGAAATCACCTGTCGCTCATGCCGGAACCACCTCTCAGACGCGCCGGAAGCACGTGCCGGACACGCCGGAATCACCTACCGGACAGACCGGAACCGCCTGCCGAGCACACCGGAGCCACCTGTTCGACTCACTGGAACCACTTGCCGGACAGGCCAATCTCAACTGCTGGCTATGCCAGAACCACCTGGGGGACGGTCCGGAATCACCTGCCAGCCCTGGCGGAACCACCTCTCAGACGTACCAGAACCACCTGCCGGAGAAGCTGGAAACACGTCCTGGACAGTCTGGAACCACCTGCCGGCCAAGCCTGAACCACCTGCCAAGCACAACGGAACAACCTGCCAGACACGCCAAAATCACCTGCGTGTTATGCCAGAACCACTTGGAGGACTCTCTGGGATGACCTGCCGGGCATGCCGGAACCACCTCTCAGACGTGCCAGAACCATGTGGCGGACAGTCCGGAATCACCTGTTGGGCATGCGCAACCACCTCTGAGACGTACCAGAACCACATGCCGTGCAGGATGGAACCACCTACCGGACAGACCGGAATCACCTTTCGGGCATGCCGGAACCACCTGTCAGATGTGCCAGAAACACGTGCCGGAGACGCCGGAAGCACCTGCCAAGCACGTTGGAACCACCTGCTCAACTCGCCTGAACCACCTGACGGAGATGCCAAAATCACCTGCCGACTATGCCAGAACCACTTGGCGAACACTCCGGAATCACTTGCCGGGCATGCAGGAACCACCTCTCAGACATGCCAGAAACCCGTGCCAATGACCCCGGAAGCACCAGCCGAGCACGCCGGAACCTTCTGCTCGACTCGCCAGAACCACCTGCCAATCACGCAAAGATCAATTGCCGGCTACGCCAAAACCTGTTGGTGAACACTTTGGAATCACCTGCCGGGCTTGCTGGAACCACCTGCCGGTCATGCCAAAATCACCTGCCAACTAAGCCAGAACCGCCTGGCGGACACTGTGGAAACACCTGTCGGGCCGGCTGGAACCACATCTCAGACGTGCCAGAAACGTGTTCATGAGATGCTGGAACCACACCCCGAACAGACGGATACCACCTGCCAGAACTGCCTGAACCACCTGCTGAGCACGCCGGAGACACCTGCTCGACTCACCGGTACCACCTCCCTGACACGCCAAAATCACCTGCTGGGTATGCCAGAACCACTTGGCGGACACTCCGGAATCATCTGCCGGACGTGCCGGAACCAGCTCTCAGACACACCAGAACCAAGTGCCGGAGACGCCGGAAGCACCTGCCGAGCATGCGGGAGCCACCTGCTCGACTCGCCAGAAACACCTGACGGACACGCCAAAATCACCTGCCGGGTACGCCACAACCACCTGGCGGACACTACGGAATCACCTGCCGCGCATGCCGGAACCACCTCTCAGACGTGCCGGAAGCACGTGCCAGACACGCCGGAAACACCTACCGGACAGACCGGATCCACCTGCCAAGAACGCCGGAGCAACCTGTTCGACTCGCTGGAACCACCTGCCGGACAGGCCAATATCAACTGCTGGGTATGCCAGAACCACCTGGGGGACAGTCCGGGATCACCTGCCAGCCATGGCGGAACCACATCTCAGACGTACCAGAACCACCTGCCGGAGAAGCTGGAAACACGTCCTGGACAGACTGGAACCACGTGACGGCCATGCCTGAACCACCTGCTCGACTCGCCAGAACCACCTGCCGGACACGCAAAAATCACCTGCCGGCTACGCCACAACCAGTCGGGGAACACTTCGGAATCACCTCCCAGGCTTGCTGGAACCACCTGCCGGTCATGCCAAAATCACCTGCCAACTACGCCAGTACCACTTGGGGGACACTGTGGAAACACCTGTCGGGCCGGCCGGAACCACATCTCAGACGTGCCAGAACCATGTGGCGGACAGTCCGGAATCACCTGTTGGGCATGCGCAACCACCTCTGAGACGTACCAGAACCACATGCCGTGCAGGCTGGAACCACCTACCGGACAGACCGGAATCACCTTTCGGGCATGCCGGAACCACCTGTCAGATGTGCCAGAAACACGTGCCGGAGACGCCGGAAGCACCTGCCAAGCACGTTGGAACCACCTGCTCAACTCGCCTGAACCACCTGACGGAGATGCCAAAATCACCTGCCGACTATGCCAGAACCACTTGGCGAACACTCCGGAATCACTTGCCGGGCATGCAGGAACCACCTCTCAGACATGCCAGAAACCCGTGCCAATGACCCCGGAAGCACCAGCCGAGCACGCCGGAACCTTCTGCTCGACTCGCCAGAACCACCTGCCAATCACGCAAAAATCAATTGCCGGCTACGCCAAAACCTGTTGGTGAACACTTTGGAATCACCTGCCGGGCTTGCTGGAACCACCTGCCGGTCATGCCAAAATCACCTGCCAACTAAGCCAGAACCGCCTGGCGGACACTGTGGAAACACCTGTCGGGCCGGCTGGAACCACATCTCAGACGTGCCAGAAACGTGTTCATGAGATGCTGGAACCACACCCCGAACAGATGGATACCACCTGCCAGAACCGCCTGAACCACCTGCTGAGCACGCCGGAGACACCTGCTCGACTCACCGGTACCACCTCCCTGACACGCCAAAATCACCTGCTGGGTATGCCAGAACCACTTGGCGGACACTCCGGAATCATCTGCCGGACGTGCCGGAACCAGCTCTCAGACACACCAGAACCAAGTGCCGGAGACGCCGGAAGCACCTGCCGAGCATGCCGGAGCCACCTGCTCGACTCGCCAGAAACACCTGCCGGACACGCCAAAATCACCTGCCGGGTACGCCACAACCACCTGGCGGACACTACGGAATCACCTGCCGCGCATGCCGGAACCACCTCTCAGACGTGCCGGAAGCACGTGCCAGACACGCCGGAAACACCTACCGGACAGACCGGATCCACCTGCCAAGAACGCCGGAGCCACCTGTTCGACTCGCTGGAACCACCTGCCGGACAGGCCAATATCAACTGCTGGGTATGCCAGAACCACCTGGGGGACAGTCCGGGATCACCTGCCAGCCATGGCGGAACCACATCTCAGACGTACCAGAACCACCTGCCGGAGAAGCTGGAAACACGTCCTGGACAGACTGGAACCACGTGACGGCCATGCCTGAACCACCTGCCGAGCACGGCGGAATCACCTGCCGGACACGCCAAAATCACCTGCCCGCTACACCAGCACCACTTCGGGGACAAGCCGGAATCACGTGAGGGGCATGCCGGCACAGCCTCTCAGACTGAACCTCGTGCCGGAAACCACAGAACCACCTGCCGGACAGACCGGAACCACCTGCCGGACACGCCGGAACCACCGGCTCGACCCGCCGGAACGACCGCTGGCCGTCCAAAATCACCTGCTGGCTATGCCGGAAACACTTGGCGAACACTCCGGAATCACCTGCCGGGCATGCCGGAACCACCTCTCAGATATGCCAGAACCACGTGCCAATGACCCCGGAAGCACCTGCCGAGCACGCCGGAACCACCTGCTCGACTCGCCAGAACCACCTGCCGGACACGCAAAAATCACCTGCCGGCTACGCCACAACCAGTCGGGGAACACTTCGGAATCACCTCCCAGGCTTGCTGGAACCACCTGCCGGTCATGCCAAAATCACCTGCCAACTACGCCAGTACCACTTGGGGGACACTGTGGAAACACCTGTCGGGCCGGCCGGAACCACATCTCAGACGTGCCAGAACCATGTGCATGAGATGCTGGAACCACACCCCGAACAGACGGAAAACACCTGCCAGACCCGTCTGAACAACCTGCCGAGCACGCCGGAGCCACCTGCTCGACTCGCCGGAACCACCTACCTGACATGCCCAAATCACCAGCCGGGTATGCCAGAACCACTTGGCGGACACTCCGGAATCATCTGCCGGACATGCCGGAACCAGCTCTCAGACACACCAGAACCACGTGCCGGACACGCCGGAATCACCTACCGGACAGACCGGAACCACCTGCCGAGCAAGCCGGAGCCACCTGTTCGACTCGCTGGAACCACCTGCCGGACAGGCCAATATCAACTGCTGGCTATGCCAGAACCACCTGGGGGACGGTCCGGAATCACCTGCCAGCCCTGGCGGAACCACCTCTCAGACGTACCAGAACCACCTGCCGGAGAAGCTGGAAACACGTCCTGGACAGTCTGGAACCACATGCCGGCCAAGCCTGAACCACCTGCCAAGCACAACGGAACAACCTGCCAGACACGCCAAAATCACCTGCGTGTTATGCCAGGACCACTTGGAGGACTCAATGGGATGACCTGCCGGGCATGCCGGAACCACCTCTCAGACGTGCCAGAACCATGTGGCGGACAGTCCGGAATCACCTGTTGGGCATGCGCAACCACCTCTGAGACGTACCAGAATCACATGCCGTGCAGGCTGGAACCACCTACCGGACAGACCGGAATCACCTTTTGGGCATGCCGGAACCACCTGTCAGATGTGCCAGAAACACGTGCCGGAGACGCCGGAAGCACCTGCCAAGCACGTTGGAACCACCTGCTCAACTCGCCTGAACCACCTGCCGGACATGCCAAAATCACCTGCCGACTATGCCAGAACCACTTGGCGAACACTCTGGAATCACTTGCCGGGCATGCAGGAACCACCTCTCAGACATGCCAGAACCCCGTGTCAATGACCCCGGAAGCACCAGCCGAGCACGCCGGAACCACCTGCTCGACTCGCCAGAACCACCTGCCGATCACGCAAAAATCACCTGCCGGCTACGCCACAACCAGTTGGTGAACACTTTGGAATCACCTGCCAGGCTTGCTGGAACCACCTGCCAGTCATGCCAAAATCACCTGCCAACTACGCCAGAACCGCTTGGCGGACACTGCGGAAACACCTGTCGGGCCGGCTGGAACCACATCTCAGACGTGCCAGAAACGTGTTCATGAGATGCTGGAACCACACCCCGAACAGACGGATACCACCTGCCAGAACTGCCTGAACCACCTGCCGAGCACGCCGGAACCACCTGCTCGACTCACCGGTACCACCTCCCTGACACGCCAAAATCACCTGCTGGGTATGCCAGAAGCACTGGGCGGAAACTCCGGAATCATCTGCCGGACATGCCGGAACCAGCTCTCAGACACACCAGAACCACGTGCCGGAGACGCCGGAAGCACCTGCCGAGCATGCCGGAGCCACCTGCTCGACTCGCCAGAAACACCTGCCGGACACGCCAAAATCGCCTGCTGGGTACGCCAGAACCACCTGGCGGACACTCCGAAATCACCTGTCGCTCATGCCGGAACCACCTCTCAGACGTGCCGGAAGCACGTGGCGGACACGCCGGAATCACCTACCGGACAGACCGGAACCGCCTGCCGAGCACACCGGAGCCACCTGTTCGACTCGCTGGAACCACCTGCCGCACAGGCCAATCTCAACTGCTGGCTATGCCAGAACCACCTGGGGGACGGTCCGGAATCACCTGCCAGCCCTGGCGGAACCACCTCTCAGACGTACCAGAACCACCTGCCGGAGAAGCTGGAAACACGTCCTGGACAGTCTGGAACCACCTGCCGGCCAAGCCTGAACCACCTGCCAAGCACAACGGAACAACCTGCCAGACACGCCAAAATCACCTGCGTGTTATGCCAGAACCACTTGGAGGACTCTCTGGGATGACCTGCCGGGCATGCCGGAACCACCTCTCAGACGTGCCGGAAGCACGTGCCAGACATGCCGGAATCACCTACCGGACACACTGGAACCACCTGACGAGCACGCCGGAGCAACCTGTTCGACTCGCTGGAACCAGCTGCCGGACACGCCGGAACCACCGGCTCGACCCGCCGGAACGACCGCTGGACATGCAAACTCACCTGCCGGCTACGCCGGAAAAACTTGGCGAACACTCCGGAATCACCTGCCGGGCATGCCGGAACCACCTCTCAGATATGCCAGAACCACGTGCCAATACCACGGAAGCACCTGCCGAGCACGCCGGAACCACCTGCTCGACTCGCCAGAAACACCTGCCGGACACGCCAAATTCACGTGCCGGGTACGCCAGAACCACCTGGCGTACACTCCGAAATCACCTGTCGCGCATGCCGGAACCACCTCTCACACGTGCCGGAAGCACGTGCCGGACACGCCAGAATCACCTACCGGACAGTCCGGAACCACCTGCCGAGCACGCCGGAGCCACCTGTTCGACTCGCTGGAACCACCTGCCGGACAGGCCAATATCAACTGCTGTCTATGCCAGAACCACCTGGGGGACAGTCCGGAATCACCTGCCAGCCATGGCGGAACCACCTCTCAGACGTACCATAAACACCTGCCGGAGAAGCTGGAAACACGTCCTGGACAGTCTGGAACCACATGCCGGCCAAGCCTGAACCACCTGCCAAGCACAACGGAACAACCTGCCAGACACGCCAAAATCACCTGCGTGTTATGCCAGAACCACTTGGAGGACTCTCTGGGATGACCTGCCGGGCATGCCGGAACCACCTCTCAGACGTGCCAGAACCATGTGGCGGACAGTCCGGAATCACCTGTTGGGCATGCGCAACCACCTCTGAGACGTACCAGAACCACATGCCGTGCAGGCTGGAACCACCTACCGGACAGACCGGAATCACCTTTCGGGCATGCCGGAACCACCTGTCAGATGTGCCAGAAACACGTGCCGGAGACGCCGGAAGCACCTGCCAAGCACGTTGGAACCACCTGCTCAACTCGCCTGAACCACCTGCCGGACATGCCAAAATCACCTGCCGACTATGCCAGATTCACTGGCGAACACTCCGGAATCACTTGCCGGGCATGCAGTAACCACCTCTCAGACATGCCAGAACCCCGTGCCAATGACCCCGGAAGCACCAGCCGAGCACGCCGGAACCACCTGCTCGACTCGCCAGAACCACCTGCCGATCACGCAAAAATCACCTGCCGGCTACGCCGCAACCAGTTGGTGAACACTTTGGAATCACCTGCCAGGCTTGCTGGAACCACCTGCCGGTCATGCCAAAATCACCTGCCAACTACGCCAGAACCGCTTGGCGGACACTGCGGAAACACCTGTCGGGCCGGCTGGAACCACATCTCAGACGTGCCAGAAACGTGTTCATGAGATGCTGGAACCACACCCCGAACAGACGGATACCACCTGCCAGAACCGCCTGAACCACCTGCCGAGCACGCCGGAACCACCTGCTCGACTCACCGGTACCACCTCCCTGACACGCCAAAATCACCTGCCGGGTATGCCAGAACCACCTGGCGGACACTACGGGATCACCTGCCGCGCATGCCGGAACCACCTGTCAGACGTGCCGGAAGCACGTGCCAGACACGCAGGAAACACCTACCGCTCAGACCGGAACCACCTGCCCAGAACGCCGTAGCAACCTGTTCGACTCGCTGGAACCACCTGCCGGACAGGCCAATATCAACTGCTGGGTCTGCCAGAACCACCTGGGGGACAGTCCGGGATCACCTGACAGCCATGGCGGAACCACATCTCAGACGTACCAGAACCACCTGCCGGAGAAGCTGGAAACACGTCCTGGATAGACTGAAACCACGTGACGGCCATGCCTGAACCACATGCCGAGCACGGCGGAATCACCTGCCGGACACGCCAAAATCACCTGCCCGCTACACCAGCACCACTTCGGGGACAAGCCGGAATCACGTGAGGGGCATGCCGGCACAGCATCTCAGACTGAACCTCGTGCCGGACACCACAGAACCACCTGCCGGACAGACCGGAACCACCTGCCGGACACGCCGGAACCACCGGCTCGACCCGCCGGAACGACCGCTGGACATGCAAACTCACCTGCCGGCTACGCCGGAAACACTTGGCGAACACTCCGGAATCACCTGCCGGGCATGCCGGAACCACCTATCAGATATGCCAGAACTACGTGCCAATGACCCCGGAAGCACCTGCCGAGCACGCCGGAACCACCTGCTCGACTTGCCAGAACCACCTGCCGGACACGCAAAAATCACCTGCCGGCTACGCCACAACCAGTCGGGGAACACTTCGGAATCACCTGCCGGGCTTGCTGGAACCACCTGCCGGTCATGCCAAAATCACCTGCCAACTACGCCAGTACCACTTGGGGGACACTGTGGAAACACCTGTCGGGCCGGCCGGAACCACATCTCAGACGTGCCAGAACCATGTGCATGAGATGCTGGAACCACACCCCGAACAGACGGAAAACACCTGCCAGACCCGTCTGAACAACCTGCCGAGCACGCCGGAGCCACCTGCTCGACTCGCCGGAACCAGCTACCTGACATGCCCAAATCACCTTCTGGGTATGCCAGAACCACTTGGCGGACACTCCGGAATCATCTGCCGGACATGCCGGAACCAGCTCTCAGACACACCAGAACCACGTGCCGGACACGCCGGAATCACCTACCGGACAGACCGGAACCACCTGCTGAGCACGCCGGAGCCACCTGTTCGACTCGCTGGAACCACCTGCCGGACAGGCCAATATCAACTGCTGGCTATGCCAGAACCACCTGGGGGACGGTCCGGAATCACCTGCCAGCCATGGCGGAACCACCTCTCAGACGTACCAGAACCACCTGCCGGAGAAGCTGGAAACACGTTGCGGAGAGTCTGGAACCACCTGCCGGCCAAGCCTGAACCACCTGCTTAGCACAACGGAACAACCTGCCAGACACGCCAAAATCACCTGCGTGTTATGCCAGAACCACTTGGAGGACTCAATGGGATGACCTGCTGGGCATGCCGGAACCACCTCTCAGACGTGCCAGAACCATGTGGCGGACAGTCCGGAATCACCTGTTGGGCATGCGCAACCACCTCTGAGACGTACCAGAACCACATGCCGTGCAGGCTGGAACCAGCTATCGGACAGACCGGAATCACCTTTCCGGCATGCCGGAACCACCTGTCAGATGTGCCAGAAACACGTGCCGGAGACGCCGGAAGCACCTGCCAAGCACGTTGGAACCACCTGCTCAACTCGCCTGAACCACCTGCCGGACATGCCAAAATCACCTGCCGACTATGCCAGAACCACTTGGCGAACACTCCGGAAACACTTGCCGGGCATGCAGGAAGCACCTCCATGACATGCCAGAACCCCGAGTCAATGACCCCGGAAGCACAAGCCGAGCACGCCGGAACCACCTGGTCAACTCGCCTGAACCACCTGCCGGACACGCCAAAATCACCTGCCCGCTACACCAGCACCACTTCGGGGACAAGCCGGAATCACGTGAGGGGCATGCCGGCACAGCCTCTCAGACTGAACCTCGTGCCGGACACCTCAGAACCACCTGCCGGACAGACCGGAACCACCTGCCGGACACGCCGGAACCACCTGCTCGACCCGCCGGAACGACCGCTGGACATGCAAAATCACCAGCCGGCTACGCCGGAAACACTTGGCGAACACTCCGGAATCACCTGCCGGGCATGCCGGAACCACCTCTCAGATATGACAGAACCACGTGCCAATGACCCCGGAAGCACCTGCCGAGCACGCCAGAACCACCTGCTCGACTCGCCAGAACCACCTGCCGGACACGCAAAAATCACCTGCCGGCTATGCCACAACCAGTTGGGGAACACTTCGGAATCACCTGCCGGGCTTACTGGAACCACCTGCCGGTCATGCCAAAATCACCTGCCAACTACGCCAGTACCACTTGGCGGACACTGTGGAAACACCTGTCGGGCCGGCCGGAACCACTTCTCAGACGTGCCAGAACCATGTGCATGAGATGCTGGAACCACACCCCGAACAGACGGAAAACACCTGCCAGACCCGTCTGAACAACCTGACGAGCACGCCGGAGCCACCTGCTCGACTCGCCGGAACCACCTACCTGACATGCCCAAATCACCAGCCGGGTATGCCAGAACCACTTGGCGGACACTCCGGAATCATCTGCCAGACATGCCGGAACCAGCTCTCAGACACAGCAGAACCACGTGCCGGAGACGCCGGAAGCACCTGCCGAGCATGCCGGAGCCACCAGCTCGACTCGCCAGAAACACCTGCCGGACACGCCAAAATCACCTGCCGGGTACGCCAGAACCACCTGGCGGACACTCCGAAATCACCTGTCGCGCATGCCGGAACCACCTCTCAGACGTGCCGGAAGCACGTGCCGGACACGCCGGAATAACCTACCGGACAGACCGGAACCACCTGACGAGCACACCGGAGCCACCTGTTCGACTCGCTGGAACCACCTGCCGGACACCCAATATCAACTGCTGGCTATGCCAGAACCACCTGGGGGACGGTCCGGAATCACCTGCCAGCCCTGGCGGAACCACCTCTCAGACGTACCAGAACCACCTGCCGGAGAAGCTGGAAACACGTCCTGGACAGTCTGGAACCACCTGCCGGCCAAGCCTGAACCACCTGCCAAGCACAACGGAACAACATGCCAGACACGCCAAAATCACGTGCGTGTTATGCCAAGACCACTTGGAGGACTCAATGGGATGACCTGCCGGGCATGCCGGAACCACCTCTCAGACGTGCCAGTACCATGTGGCGGACAGTCCGGAATCACCTGTTGGGCATGCGCAACCACCTCTGAGACGTACCAGAACCACATGCCGTGCAGGCTGGAACCACCTACCGGACAGACCGGAATCACCTTTCGGGCATGCCGGAACCACCTGTCAGATGTGCCAGAAACACGTGCCGGAGACGCCGGAAGCACCTGCCAAGCACGTTGGAACCACCTGCTCAACTCGCCTGAACCACCTGCCGGAGATGCCAAAATCACCTGCCGACTATGCCAGAACCACTTGGCGAACACTCTGGAATCACTTGCCGGGCATGCAGGAACCACCTCTCAGACATGCCAGAACCCCGTGTCAATGACCCCGGAAGCACCAGCCGAGCACGCCGGAACCACATGCTCGACTCGCCAGAACCACCTGCCGATCACGCAAAAATCACCTGCCGGCTACGCCACAACCAGTTGGTGAACACTTTGGAATCACCTGCCAGGCTTGCTGGAACCACCTGCCAGTCATGCCAAAATCACCTGCCAACTATGCCAGAACCGCTTGGCGGACACTGCGGAAACACCTGTCGGGCCGGCTGGAACCACATCTCAGACGTGCCAGAACCATGTGGCGGACAGTCCGGAATAACCTGTTGGGCATACGCAACCACCTCTGACACGTACCAGAACCACGTGCCGTGCACGCCGGAACCACCTACCGGACAGACCGGAATCAACCTTTGGGCATGCCGGAACCACCTGTCAGATGTGCCAGAAACACGTGCCGGAGACGCCGGAAGCACCTGCCAAGCACGTTGGAACCACCTGCTCAACTCGCCTGAACCACCTGCCGGACATGCCAAAATCACCTGCCGACTATGCCAGAACCACTTGGCGAACACTCCGGAATCACTTGCCGGGCATGCAGGAACCACCTCTCAGACATGCCAGAACCCCGTGCCAATGACCCCGGAATCACCAGCCGAGCACGCCGGAACCACCTGCTCGACTCGCCAGAACCACCTGCCGATCACGCAAAAATCACCTGCCGGCTACGCCACAACCAGTTGGTGAACACTTTGGAATCACCTGCCAGGCTTGCTGGATCCACCTGCCAGTCATGCTAAAATCAGCTGCCAACGACGCCGGAACCGCTTGGCGGACACTGCGGAAACACCTGTCGGGCCGGCTGGAACCACATCTCAGACGTGCCAGAAACGTGTTCACGAGATGCTGGAACCACACCCCGAACAGACGGATACCACCTGCCAGAACCGCCGGAACCACCTGCCGAGCACGCCGGAACCACCTGCTCGACTCACCGGTACCACCTCCCTGACACGCCAAAATCACCTGCTGGGTATGCCAGAACCACTTGGCGGACACTCCGGAATCATCTGCCGGACATGCCGGAACCAGCTCTCAGACACACCAGAACCAAGTGCCGGAGACGCCGGAAGCACCTGCCGAGCATGCCGGAGCCACCTCTCAGACGTGCCGGAAGCACGTGCCAGACACCCCGGAAACACCTACCGGACAGACCGGAACCACCTGCCAAGAACGCCGGAGCCACATGTTCGACTCGCTGGAACCACCTGCCGGACAGGCCAATATCAACTGCTGGCTATGCCAGAACCACCTCGGGGACAGTCCGGGATCACCTGCCAGCCATGGCGGAACCACCTCTCAGACGTACCAGAACCATCTGCCGGAGAAGCTGGAAACACGTCCTGGACAGACTGGAACCACGTGACGGCCATGCCTGAACCACCTGCCGAGCACGGCGGAACCACCTGCCGGACACGCCAAAATCACCTGCGGGCTACGCCAGAACCACTTGGACGACTCTCCGAAATGACCTGCCGGGCATGTTGGAACCACCTCTCAGACGTGCCAGAAGCACGTGGCGGACAGTCCGGAATCACCTGTTGGGCATACGCAACCACCTCTGACACGTACCAGAACCACGTGCCGTGCACGCCGGAACCACCTACCGGACAGACCGGAATCAACTTTTGGGCATGCCGGAACCACCAGTCAGATGTGCCAGAAACACGTGCCGGAGACGCCGGAAGCACCTGCCGAGCACGTCGCAACCACCTGCTCAACTCGCCTGAACCACCTGCCGGACACGCCAAAATCACCTGCCCGCTACACCAGCACCACTTCGGGGACAAGCCGGAATCACGTGAGGGGCATGCTGGCACAGCCTCTCAGACTGAACCTCGTGCCGGACACCACAGAACCACCTGCCGGACAGACCAGAACCACCTGCCGGACACGCTGGAACCACCGGCTCGACCCGCCCTAACGACCGCTGGACATGCAAACTCACCTGCCGGCTACGCCGGAAACACTTGGCGAACACTCCGGAATCACCTGCCGGGCATGCCGGAACCACCTCTCAGATATGCCAGAACCACGTGCCAATGACCCCGGAAGCACCTGCCGAGCACGCCGGAACCACCTGCTCGACTCGCCAGAACCACCTGCCGGACACGCAAAAATCACCTGCCGGCTACGCCACAACCAGTTGGGGAACACTTCGGAATCACCTGCCGGGCTTGCTGGAACCACCTGACGGTCATGCCAAAATCACCTGCCAACTACGCCAGTACCACTTGGCGGACACTGTGGAAACACCTGTCGGGCCAGCCGGAACCACATCTCAGACGTGCCAGAACCATGTGCATGAGATGCTGGAACCACACCCCGAACAGACGGAAAACACCTGCCAGACCCGTCTGAAAAACCTGCCGAGCACGCCGGAGCCACCTGCTCGACTCACTGGAACCACCTACCTGACATGCCCAAATCACCAGCCGGGTATGCCAGAACCACTTGGCGGGCACTCCGGAATCATCTGCCGGACATGTCGGAACCAGCTCTCAGACACACCAGAACCACGTGCCAGAGACGCCGGAAGCACCTCCCGAGCATGCCGGAGCCACCTGCTCGACTCGCCAGAAACACCTGGCGGACACGCCAAAATCACCTGCCGGGTACGCCAGAACCACCTGGCGGACACTCCGAAATCACCTGTCGCTCATGCCGGAACCACCTCTCAGACGTGCTGGAAGCACGTGCCGGACACGCCGGAATCACCTACCGGACAGACCGGAACCGCCTGCCGAGAACACCGGAGCCACCTGTTCGACTCGCTGGAACCACCTGCCGGACAGGCCAATATCAACTGCTGGCTATGCCAGAACCAACTGGGAGTCGGTCCGGAATCACCTGCCAGCCCTGGCGGAACCACCACTCAGACGTACCAGAACCACCTGCCGGAGAAGCTGGAAACACGTCCTGGACAGTCTGGAACCACCTGCCGGCCAAGCCTGAACCACCTGCCAAGCACAACGGAACACCCTGCCAGACACGCCAAAATCACCTGCGTGTTATGCCAGAACCACTTGGAGGACTCTCTGGGATGACCTGCCGGGCATGCCAGAACCACCTCTCAGACGTGCCAGAACCATGTGGCGGACAGTCCGGAATCACCTCTTGGGCATGCGCAACCACCTCTGAGACGTACCAGAACCACATGCCGTGCAGGCTGGAACCACCTACCGGACAGACCGGAATCACCTTTCGGGCATGCCGGAACCACCTGTCAGATGTGCCAGAAACACGTGCCGGAGACGCCGGAAGCACCTGCCAAGCACGTTGGAACCACCTGCTCAACTCGCCTGAACCACCTGCCGGACATGCCAAAATCACCTGCCGACTATGCCAGAACCACTTGGCGAACACTCCGGAATCACTTGCCGGGCATGCAGGAACCACCTCTCAGACATGCCAGAACCCCGTGCCAATGACCCCGGAAGCACCAGCCGAGCACGCCGGAACCACCTGCTCGACTCGCCAGAACCACCTGCCGATCACGCAAAAATCACCTGCCGGCTACGCCACAACCAGTTGGTGAACACTTTGGAATCACCTGCCAGGCTTGCTGGAACCACCTGCCGGTCATGCCAAAATCACCTGCCAACTACGCCAGAACCGCTTGGCGGACACTGCGGAAACACCTGTCGGGCCGGCTGGAACCACATCTCAGACGTGCCAGAAACGTGTTCATGAGATGCTGGAACCACACCCCGAACAGACGGATACCACCTGCCAGAACCGCCTGAACCACCTGCCGAGCACGCCGGAACCACCTGCTCGACTCACCGGTACCACCTCCCTGACACGCCAAAATCACCTGCTGGGTATGCCAGAACCACTTGGCGGACACTCCGGAATCATCTGCCGGACATGCCGGAACCAGCTCTCAAACACACCAGAACCAAGTGCCGGAGACGCCGGAAGCACCTGCCGAGCATGCCGGAGCCACCTGCTCGACTCGCCAGAAACACCTGCCGGACACGCCAAAATCACCTGCCGGGTGTGCCAGAACCACCTGGCGGACACTACGGAATCACCTGCCACGCATGCCGGAAGCACGTGGCAGACACGCCGCAAACACCTACCGGACAGACCGGAACCACCTGCCAAGAACGCCGGAGCCACCTGTTCGACTCGCTGGAACCATCTGCCGGACAGGCCAATATCAACTGCTGGCTATGCCAGAACCACCTGGGGGACAGTCCGGGATCACCTGCCAGCCATGGCGGAACCACCTCTCAGACGTACCAGAACCACCTGCCGGAGAAGCTGGAAACACGTCCTGGACAGACTGGAACCACGTGACGGCCATGCCTGAACCACCTGCCGAGCACGGCGGAACCACCTGCCGGACACGCCAAAATCACCTGCGGGCTACGCCAGAACCACTTGGACGACTCTCCGAAATGACCTGCCGGGCATGTTGGAACCACCTCTCAGACGTGCCAGAAGCACGTGGCGGACAGTCCGGAATCACCTGTTGGGCATACGCAACCACCTCTGACACGTACCAGAACCACGTGCCGTGCACGCCGGAACCACCTACCGGACAGACCGGAATCAACTTTTGGGCATGCCGGAACCACCAGTCAGATGTGCCAGAAACACGTGCCGGAGACGCCGGAAGCACTTGCCGAGCACGTCGCAACCACCTGCTCGACTCGCCTGAACCACCTGCCGGACACGCCAAAATCACCTGCCCGCTACACCAGCACCACTTCGGGGACAAGCCGGAATCACGTGAGGGGCATGCCGGCACAGCCTCTCAGACTGAACCTCGTGCCGGACACCACACAACCACCTGCCGGACAGACCGGAACCACCTGCCGGACACGCCGGAACCACCGGCTCGACCCGCCGGAACGACCGCTGGACATGCAAACTCACCTGCCGGCTACGCCGGAAACACTTGGCGAACACTCCGGAATCACCTTCCGGGCATGCCGGAACCACCTCTCAGATATGCCAGAACCACGTGCCAATGACCCCGGAAGCACCTGCCGAGCACGCCAGAACCACCTGCTCGACTCGCCAGAACCACCTGCCGATCACGCAAAAATCACCTGCCGGCTACGCCACAACCAGTTGGTGAACACTTTGGAATCACCTGCCAGGCTTGCTGGAACCACCTGCCGGTCATGCCAAAATCACCGGCCAACTACGCCAGAACCGCTTGTCGGACACTGCGGAAACACCTGTCGGGCCGGCTGGAACCACATCTCAGACGTGCCAGAAACGTGTTCATGAGATGCTGGAACCACACCCCGAACAGACGGATACCACCTGCCAGAACCGCCTGAACCACCTGCCGAGCACGCCGGAACCACCTGCTCGACTAACCGGTACCACCTGCCGGACACGCAAAAATCACCTGCGGGCTACGCCACAACCAGTTGGGGAACACTTCGGAATCACCTGCCGGGCTTGCTGGAACCACCTGCCGGTCATGCCAAAATCACCTGCCAACTACGCCAGTACCACTTGGCGGACACTGTGGAAACACCTGTCGGGCCGGCCGGAACCACATCTCAGACGTGCCAGAACCATGTGCATGAGATGCTGGAACCACACCCCGAACAGACGGTAAACACCTGCCAGACACGTCTGAACAACCTGCCGAGCACGCCGGAGGCACCTGCTCGACTCGCTGGGACCACCTACCTGACATGCCCAAATCACCAGCCGGGTATGCCAGAACCACTTGGCGGACACTCCGGAATCATCTGCCGGACATGCCGGAACCAGCTCTCAGACACACCAGAACCACGTGCCAGAGACGCCGGAAGCACCTGCCGAGCATGCCTGAGCCACCTGCTCGACTCGCCAGAAACACCTGCCGGACACGCCAAAATCACCTGCCGGGTACGCCAGAACCACCTGGATGACACTCCGAAATCACCTGTCGCGCATGCCAGAACCACCTCTCAGACGTGCCGGAAGCACGTGCCGGACACGCCGGATCACCTACCGGACAGACCGGAACCACCTGCCGAGCACGCCGGAGCCAACTGTTCGACTCGCTGGAACCACCTGACGGACAGGCCTATATCAACTGCTGGCTATGCCAGAACCACCTGGGGGACAGTCCGGGATCACCTGCCAGCCATGGCGGAACCACCTCTCAGACGTACCAGAACCACCTGCCGGAGAAGCTGGAAACACGTCCTGGACAGACTGGAACCACGTGACGGCCATGCCTCAACCACCTGCCGAACACGGCGGAACCACCTGCCGGACACGCCAAAATCACCTGCGGGCTACGCCAGAACCACTTGGACGACTCTCCGAAATGACCTGCCGGGCATGTTGGAACCACCTCTCAGACGTGCCAGAAGCACGTGGCGGACAGTCCGGAATCACCTGTTGGGCATACGCAACCACCTCTGACACGTACCAGAACCACGTCCCGTGCACGCCGGGACCACCTACCGGACAGACCGGAATCAACTTTTGGGCATGCCGGAACCACCAGTCAGATGTGCCAGAAACACGTGCCGGAGACGCCGGAAGCACCTGCCGAGCACGTCGCAACCACCTGCTCAACTCGCCTGAACCACCTGCCGGACACGCCAAAATCACCTGCCCGCTACACCAGCACCACTTCGGGGACAAGCCGGAATCACGTGAGGGGCATGCCGGCACAGCCTCTCAGACTGAACCTCGTGCCGGACACCACAGGACCACCTGCCGGACAGACCGGAACCACCTGCCGAGCACGCCGGAGCCACCTGTTCGACTCGCTGGAACCACCTGCCGGACAGGCCAATATCAACTGCTGGCTATGCCAGAACCACCTGGGGGACGGTCCGGAATCACCTGCCAGCCATGGCGGAACCACCTCTCAGACGTACCAGAACCACCTGCCGGAGAAGCTGGAAACTCGTCCTGGACAGTCTGGAAACACCTGCCGGCCAAGCCTGAACCACCTGCCAAGCACAACGGAACAACCTGCCAGACACGCCAAAATCACCTGCGTGTTATGCCAGAACCACCTGGAGGACTCTCTGGGATGGCCTGCCGGGCATGCCGGAACCACCTCTCAGACGTGCCAGAACCATGTGGCGGACAGTCCGGAATCACCTGTTGGGCATGCGCAACCACCTCTGAGACGTACCAGAACCACATGCCGTGCAGGCTGGAACCAGCTACCGGACAGACCGGAATCACCTTTCGGGCATGCCGGAACCACCTGTCAGTTGTGCCAGAAACACGTGCCGGAGACGCCGGAAGCACCTGCCAAGCACGTTGGAACCACCTGCTCAACTCGCCTGAACCACCTGCCGGACATGCCAAAATCACCTGCCGACTATGCCAGAACCACTTGGCGAACACTCCGGAATCACTTGCCGGGCATGCAGGAACCACCTCTCAGACATGCCAGAACCCCGTGCCAATGACCCCGGAAGCACCAGCCGAGCACGCCGGAACCACCTGCTCGACTCGCCAGAACCACCTGCCGATCACGCAAAAATCACCTGCCGGCTACGCCACAACCAGTTGGTGAACACTTTGGAATCACCTGCCAGGCTTGCTGGAACCACCTGCCGGTCATGCCAAAATCACCTGCCAACTACGCCAGAACCGCTTGGCGGACACTGCGGAAACACCTGTCGGGCCGGCTGGAACCACATCTCAGACGTGCCAGAAACGTGTTCATGAGATGCTGGAACCACACCCCGAACAGACGGATACCACCTGCCAGAACCGCCTGAACCACCTGCCGAGCACGCCGGAACCACCTGCTCGACTCACCGGTGCCACCTCCCTGACACGCCAAAATCACCTGCTGCGTATGCCAGAACCACTTGGCGGACACTCCGGAATCATCTGCCGGACATGCCGGAACCAGCTCTCAGACACACCAGAACCAAGTGCCGGAGACGCCGGAAGCACCTGCCGAGCATGCCGGAGCCACCTGCTCGTCTCGCCAGAAACACCTGCCGGACACCCCAAAATCACCTGCCGGGTACGCCAGAACCACCTGGCGGACACTCCGAAATCACCTGTCGCGCATGCCGGAACCACCTCTCAGACGTGCAGGAAGCACGTGCCGGACACGCCGGAAACACATACCGGACAGACCGGAACCACCTGCCAAGAACGCCGGAGCCACCTGTTCGACTCGCTGGAACCACCTGCCGGACAGGCCAATATCAACTGCTGGCTATGCCAGAACCACCTGGGGGACAGTCCGGGATCACCTGCCAGCCATGGCGGAACCACCTCTCAGACGTACCAGAACCACCTGCCGGAGAAGCTGGAAACACGTCCTGGACAGACTGGAACCACGTGACGGCCATGCCTGAACCACCTGCCGAGCACGGCGGAACCACCTGCCGGACACGCCAAAATCACCTGCGGGCTACGCCAGAACCACTTGGACGACTCTCCGAAATGACCTGCCGGGCATGTTGGAACCACCTCTCAGACGTGCCAGAAGCACGTGGCGGACAGTCCGGAATCACCTGTTGGGCATACGCAACCACCTCTGACACGTACCAGAACCACGTGCCGTGCACGCCGGAACCACCTACCGGACAGACCGGAATCAACTTTTGGGCATGCCGGAACCACCAGTCAGATGTGCCAGAAACACGTGCCGGAGACGCCGGAAGCACTTGCCGAGCACGTCGCAACCACCTGCTCAACTCGCCTGAACCACCTGCCGGACACGCCAAAATCACCTGCCCGCTACACCAGCACCACTTCGGGGACAAGCCGGAATCACGTGAGGGGCATGCCGGCACAGCCTCTCAGACTGAACCTCGTGCCGGACACCACACAACCACCTGCCGGACAGACCGGAACCACCTGCCGGACACGCCGGAACCACCGGCTCGACCCGCCGGAACGACCGCTGGACATGCAAACTCACCTGCCGGCTACGCCGGAAACACTTGGCGAACACTCCGGAATCACCTTCCGGGCATGCCGGAACCACCTCTCAGATATGCCAGAACCACGTGCCAATGACCCCGGAAGCACCTGCCGAGCACGCCGGAACCACCTGCTCGACTCGCCAGAACCACCTGCCGATCACGCAAAAATCACCTGCCGGCTACGCCACAACCAGTTGGTGAACACTTTGGAATCACCTGCCAGGCTTGCTGGAACCACCTGCCGGTCATGCCAAAATCACCGGCCAACTACGCCAGAACCGCTTGTCGGACACTGCGGAAACACCTGTCGGGCCGGCTGGAACCACATCTCAGACGTGCCAGAAACGTGTTCATGAGATGCTGGAACCACACCCCGAACAGACGGATACCACCTGCCAGAACCGCCTGAACCACCTGCCGAGCACGCCGGAACCACCTGCTCGACTAACCGGTACCACCTGCCGGACACGCAAAAATCACCTGCGGGCTACGCCACAACCAGTTGGGGAACACTTCGGAATCACCTGCCGGGCTTGCTGGAACCACCTGCCGGTCATGCCAAAATCACCTGCCAACTACGCCAGTACCACTTGGCGGACACTGTGGAAACACCTGTCGGGCCGGCCGGAACCACATCTCAGACGTGCCAGAACCATGTGCATGAGATGCTGGAACCACACCCCGAACAGACGGTAAACACCTGCCAGACACGTCTGAACAACCTGCCGAGCACGCCGGAGGCACCTGCTCGACTCGCTGGGACCACCTACCTGACATGCCCAAATCACCAGCCGGGTATGCCAGAACCACTTGGCGGACACTCCGGAATCATCTGCCGGACATGCCGGAACCAGCTCTCAGACACACCAGAACCACGTGCCAGAGACGCCGGAAGCACCTGCCGAGCATGCCTGAGCCACCTGCTCGACTCGCCAGAAACACCTGCCGGACACGCCAAAATCACCTGCCGGGTACGCCAGAACCACCTGGCGGACACTCCGAAATCACCTGTCGCGCATGCCAGAACCACCTCTCAGACGTGCCGGAAGCACGTGCCGGACACGCCGGATCACCTACCGGACAGACCGGAACCACCTGCCGAGCACGCCGGAGCCACCTGTTCGACTCGCTGGAACCACCTGACGGACAGGCCTATATCAACTGCTGGCTATGCCAGAACCACCTGGGGGACAGTCCGGGATCACCTGCCAGCCATGGCGGAACCACCTCTCAGACGTACCAGAACCACCTGCCGGAGAAGCTGGAAACACGTCCTGGACAGACTGGAACCACGTGACGGCCATGCCTGAACCACCTGCCGAGCACGGCGGAACCACCTGCCGGACACGCCAAAATCACCTGCGGGCTATGCCAGAACCACTTGGATGACTCTCCGAAATGACCTGCCGGGCATGTTGGAACCACCTCTCAGACGTGCCAGAAGCACGTGGCGGACAGTCCGGAATCACCTGTTGGGCATACGCAACCACCTCTGACACGTACCAGAACCACGTGCCGTGCACGCCGGAACCACCTACCGGACAGACCGGAATCAACTTTTGGGCATGCCGGAACCACCAGTCAGATGTGCCAGAAACACGTGCCGGAGACGCCGGAAGCACCTGCCGAGCACGTCGCAACCACCTGCTCAACTCGCCTGAACCACCTGCCGGACACGCCAAAATCACCTGCCCGCTACACCAGCACCACTTCGGGGACAAGCCGGAATCACGTGAGGGGCATGCCGGCACAGCCTCTCAGACTGAACCTCGTGCCGGACACCACAGGACCACCTGCCGGACAGACCGGAACCACCTGCCGAGCACGCCGGAGCCACCTGTTCGACTCGCTGGAACCACCTGCCGGACATGCCAAAATCACCTGCCGACTATGCCAGAACCACTTGGCGAACACTCCGGAATCACTTGCCGGGCATGCAGGAACCACCTCTCAGACATGCCAGAACCCCGTGCCAATGACCCCGGAAGCACCAGCCGAGCACGCCGGAACCACCTGCTCGACTCGCCAGAACCACCTGCCGATCACGCAAAAATCACCTGCCGGCTACGCCACAACCAGTTGGTGAACACTTTGGAATCACCTGCCAGGCTTGCTGGAACCACCTGCCGGTCATGCCAAAATCACCTGCCAACTACGCCAGAACCGCTTGGCGGACACTGCGGAAACACCTGTCGGGCCGGCTGGAACCACATCTCAGACGTGCCAGAAACGTGTTCATGAGATGCTGGAACCACACCCCGAACAGACGGATACCACCTGCCAGAACCGCCTGAACCACCTGCCGAGCACGCCGGAACCACCTGCTCGACTCACCGGTGCCACCTCCCTGACACGCCAAAATCACCTGCTGCGTATGCCAGAACCACTTGGCGGACACTCCGGAATCATCTGCCGGACATGCCGGAACCAGCTCTCAGACACACCAGAACCAAGTGCCGGAGACGCCGGAAGCACCTGCCGAGCATGCCGGAGCCACCTGCTCGTCTCGCCAGAAACACCTGCCGGACACCCCAAAATCACCTGCCGGGTACGCCAGAACCACCTGGCGGACACTCCGAAATCACCTGTCGCGCATGCCGGAACCACCTCTCAGACGTGCCGGAAGCACGTGCCGGACACGCCGGAAACACATACCGGACAGACCGGAACCACCTGCCAAGAACGCCGGAGCCAACTGTTCGACTCGCTGGAACCACCTGACGGACAGGCCTATATCAACTGCTGGCTATGCCAGAACCACCTGGGGGACAGTCCGGGATCACCTGCCAGCCATGGCGGAACCACCTCTCAGACGTACCAGAACCACCTGCCGGAGAAGCTGGAAACACGTCCTGGACAGACTGGAACCACGTGACGGCCATGCCTCAACCACCTGCCGAACACGGCGGAACCACCTGCCGGACACGCCAAAATCACCTGCGGGCTACGCCAGAACCACTTGGACGACTCTCCGAAATGACCTGCCGGGCATGTTGGAACCACCTCTCAGACGTGCCAGAAGCACGTGGCGGACAGTCCGGAATCACCTGTTGGGCATACGCAACCACCTCTGACACGTACCAGAACCACGTCCCGTGCACGCCGGGACCACCTACCGGACAGACCGGAATCAACTTTTGGGCATGCCGGAACCACCAGTCAGATGTGCCAGAAACACGTGCCGGAGACGCCGGAAGCACCTGCCGAGCACGTCGCAACCACCTGCTCAACTCGCCTGAACCACCTGCCGGACACGCCAAAATCACCTGCCCGCTACACCAGCACCACTTCGGGGACAAGCCGGAATCACGTGAGGGGCATGCCGGCACAGCCTCTCAGACTGAACCTCGTGCCGGACACCACAGGACCACCTGCCGGACAGACCGGAACCACCTGCCGAGCACGCCGGAGCCACCTGTTCGACTCGCTGGAACCACCTGCCGGACAGGCCAATATCAACTGCTGGCTATGCCAGAACCACCTGGGGGACGGTCCGGAATCACCTGCCAGCCATGGCGGAACCACCTCTCAGACGTACCAGAACCACCTGCCGGAGAAGCTGGAAACTCGTCCTGGACAGTCTGGAAACACCTGCCGGCCAAGCCTGAACCACCTGCCAAGCACAACGGAACAACCTGCCAGACACGCCAAAATCACCTGCGTGTTATGCCAGAACCACCTGGAGGACTCTCTGGGATGGCCTGCCGGGCATGCCGGAACCACCTCTCAGACGTGCCAGAACCATGTGGCGGACAGTCCGGAATCACCTGTTGGGCATGCGCAACCACCTCTGAGACGTACCAGAACCACATGCCGTGCAGGCTGGAACCAGCTACCGGACAGACCGGAATCACCTTTCGGGCATGCCGGAACCACCTGTCAGTTGTGCCAGAAACACGTGCCGGAGACGCCGGAAGCACCTGCCAAGCACGTTGGAACCACCTGCTCAACTCGCCTGAACCACCTGCCGGACATGCCAAAATCACCTGCCGACTATGCCAGAACCACTTGGCGAACACTCCGGAATCACTTGCCGGGCATGCAGGAACCACCTCTCAGACATGCCAGAACCCCGTGCCAATGACCCCGGAAGCACCAGCCGAGCACGCCGGAACCACCTGCTCGACTCGCCAGAACCACCTGCCGATCACGCAAAAATCACCTGCCGGCTACGCCACAACCAGTTGGTGAACACTTTGGAATCACCTGCCAGGCTTGCTGGAACCACCTGCCGGTCATGCCAAAATCACCTGCCAACTACGCCAGAACCGCTTGGCGGACACTGCGGAAACACCTGTCGGGCCGGCTGGAACCACATCTCAGACGTGCCAGAAACGTGTTCATGAGATGCTGGAACCACACCCCGAACAGACGGATACCACCTGCCAGAACCGCCTGAACCACCTGCCGAGCACGCCGGAACCACCTGCTCGACTCACCGGTGCCACCTCCCTGACACGCCAAAATCACCTGCTGCGTATGCCAGAACCACTTGGCGGACACTCCGGAATCATCTGCCGGACATGCCGGAACCAGCTCTCAGACACACCAGAACCAAGTGCCGGAGACGCCGGAAGCACCTGCCGAGCATGCCGGAGCCACCTGCTCGTCTCGCCAGAAACACCTGCCGGACACCCCAAAATCACCTGCCGGGTACGCCAGAACCACCTGGCGGACACTCCGAAATCACCTGTCGCGCATGCCGGAACCACCTCTCAGACGTGCAGGAAGCACGTGCCGGACACGCCGGAAACACATACCGGACAGACCGGAACCACCTGCCAAGAACGCCGGAGCCACCTGTTCGACTCGCTGGAACCACCTGCCGGACAGGCCAATATCAACTGCTGGCTATGCCAGAACCACCTGGGGGACAGTCCGGGATCACCTGCCAGCCATGGCGGAACCACCTCTCAGACGTACCAGAACCACCTGCCGGAGAAGCTGGAAACACGTCCTGGACAGACTGGAACCACGTGACGGCCATGCCTGAACCACCTGCCGAGCACGGCGGAACCACCTGCCGGACACGCCAAAATCACCTGCGGGCTACGCCAGAACCACTTGGACGACTCTCCGAAATGACCTGCCGGGCATGTTGGAACCACCTCTCAGACGTGCCAGAAGCACGTGGCGGACAGTCCGGAATCACCTGTTGGGCATACGCAACCACCTCTGACACGTACCAGAACCACGTGCCGTGCACGCCGGAACCACCTACCGGACAGACCGGAATCAACTTTTGGGCATGCCGGAACCACCAGTCAGATGTGCCAGAAACACGTGCCGGAGACGCCGGAAGCACTTGCCGAGCACGTCGCAACCACCTGCTCAACTCGCCTGAACCACCTGCCGGACACGCCAAAATCACCTGCCCGCTACACCAGCACCACTTCGGGGACAAGCCGGAATCACGTGAGGGGCATGCCGGCACAGCCTCTCAGACTGAACCTCGTGCCGGACACCACACAACCACCTGCCGGACAGACCGGAACCACCTGCCGGACACGCCGGAACCACCGGCTCGACCCGCCGGAACGACCGCTGGACATGCAAACTCACCTGCCGGCTACGCCGGAAACACTTGGCGAACACTCCGGAATCACCTTCCGGGCATGCCGGAACCACCTCTCAGATATGCCAGAACCACGTGCCAATGACCCCGGAAGCACCTGCCGAGCACGCCGGAACCACCTGCTCGACTCGCCAGAACCACCTGCCGATCACGCAAAAATCACCTGCCGGCTACGCCACAACCAGTTGGTGAACACTTTGGAATCACCTGCCAGGCTTGCTGGAACCACCTGCCGGTCATGCCAAAATCACCGGCCAACTACGCCAGAACCGCTTGTCGGACACTGCGGAAACACCTGTCGGGCCGGCTGGAACCACATCTCAGACGTGCCAGAAACGTGTTCATGAGATGCTGGAACCACACCCCGAACAGACGGATACCACCTGCCAGAACCGCCTGAACCACCTGCCGAGCACGCCGGAACCACCTGCTCGACTAACCGGTACCACCTGCCGGACACGCAAAAATCACCTGCGGGCTACGCCACAACCAGTTGGGGAACACTTCGGAATCACCTGCCGGGCTTGCTGGAACCACCTGCCGGTCATGCCAAAATCACCTGCCAACTACGCCAGTACCACTTGGCGGACACTGTGGAAACACCTGTCGGGCCGGCCGGAACCACATCTCAGACGTGCCAGAACCATGTGCATGAGATGCTGGAACCACACCCCGAACAGACGGTAAACACCTGCCAGACACGTCTGAACAACCTGCCGAGCACGCCGGAGGCACCTGCTCGACTCGCTGGGACCACCTACCTGACATGCCCAAATCACCAGCCGGGTATGCCAGAACCACTTGGCGGACACTCCGGAATCATCTGCCGGACATGCCGGAACCAGCTCTCAGACACACCAGAACCACGTGCCAGAGACGCCGGAAGCACCTGCCGAGCATGCCTGAGCCACCTGCTCGACTCGCCAGAAACACCTGCCGGACACGCCAAAATCACCTGCCGGGTACGCCAGAACCACCTGGCGGACACTCCGAAATCACCTGTCGCGCATGCCAGAACCACCTCTCAGACGTGCCGGAAGCACGTGCCGGACACGCCGGATCACCTACCGGACAGACCGGAACCACCTGCCGAGCACGCCGGAGCCACCTGTTCGACTCGCTGGAACCACCTGACGGACAGGCCTATATCAACTGCTGGCTATGCCAGAACCACCTGGGGGACAGTCCGGGATCACCTGCCAGCCATGGCGGAACCACCTCTCAGACGTACCAGAACCACCTGCCGGAGAAGCTGGAAACACGTCCTGGACAGACTGGAACCACGTGACGGCCATGCCTGAACCACCTGCCGAGCACGGCGGAACCACCTGCCGGACACGCCAAAATCACCTGCGGGCTATGCCAGAACCACTTGGATGACTCTCCGAAATGACCTGCCGGGCATGTTGGAACCACCTCTCAGACGTGCCAGAAGCACGTGGCGGACAGTCCGGAATCACCTGTTGGGCATACGCAACCACCTCTGACACGTACCAGAACCACGTGCCGTGCACGCCGGAACCACCTACCGGACAGACCGGAATCAACTTTTGGGCATGCCGGAACCACCAGTCAGATGTGCCAGAAACACGTGCCGGAGACGCCGGAAGCACCTGCCGAGCACGTCGCAACCACCTGCTCAACTCGCCTGAACCACCTGCCGGACACGCCAAAATCACCTGCCCGCTACACCAGCACCACTTCGGGGACAAGCCGGAATCACGTGAGGGGCATGCCGGCACAGCCTCTCAGACTGAACCTCGTGCCGGACACCACAGGACCACCTGCCGGACAGACCGGAACCACCTGCCGAGCACGCCGGAGCCACCTGTTCGACTCGCTGGAACCACCTGCCGGACATGCCAAAATCACCTGCCGACTATGCCAGAACCACTTGGCGAACACTCCGGAATCACTTGCCGGGCATGCAGGAACCACCTCTCAGACATGCCAGAACCCCGTGCCAATGACCCCGGAAGCACCAGCCGAGCACGCCGGAACCACCTGCTCGACTCGCCAGAACCACCTGCCGATCACGCAAAAATCACCTGCCGGCTACGCCACAACCAGTTGGTGAACACTTTGGAATCACCTGCCAGGCTTGCTGGAACCACCTGCCGGTCATGCCAAAATCACCTGCCAACTACGCCAGAACCGCTTGGCGGACACTGCGGAAACACCTGTCGGGCCGGCTGGAACCACATCTCAGACGTGCCAGAAACGTGTTCATGAGATGCTGGAACCACACCCCGAACAGACGGATACCACCTGCCAGAACCGCCTGAACCACCTGCCGAGCACGCCGGAACCACCTGCTCGACTCACCGGTGCCACCTCCCTGACACGCCAAAATCACCTGCTGCGTATGCCAGAACCACTTGGCGGACACTCCGGAATCATCTGCCGGACATGCCGGAACCAGCTCTCAGACACACCAGAACCAAGTGCCGGAGACGCCGGAAGCACCTGCCGAGCATGCCGGAGCCACCTGCTCGTCTCGCCAGAAACACCTGCCGGACACCCCAAAATCACCTGCCGGGTACGCCAGAACCACCTGGCGGACACTCCGAAATCACCTGTCGCGCATGCCGGAACCACCTCTCAGACGTGCCGGAAGCACGTGCCGGACACGCCGGAAACACATACCGGACAGACCGGAACCACCTGCCAAGAACGCCGGAGCCACCTGTTCGACTCGCTGGAACCACCTGCCGGACAGGCCAATATCAACTGCTGGCTATGCCAGAACCACCTGGGGGACAGTCCGGGATCACCTGCCAGCCATGGCGGAACCACCTCTCAGACGTACCAGAACCACCTGCCGGAGAAGCTGGAAACACGTCCTGGACAGACTGGAACCACGTGACGGCCATGCCTGAACCACCTGCCGAGCACGGCGGAACCACCTGCCGGACACGCCAAAATCACCTGCGGGCTACGCCAGAACCACTTGGACGACTCTCCGAAATGACCTGCCGGGCATGTTGGAACCACCTCTCAGACGTGCCAGAAGCACGTGGCGGACAGTCCGGAATCACCTGTTGGGCATACGCAACCACCTCTGACACGTACCAGAACCACGTGCCGTGCACGCCGGAACCACCTACCGGACAGACCGGAATCAACTTTTGGGCATGCCGGAACCACCAGTCAGATGTGCCAGAAACACGTGCCGGAGACGCCGGAAGCACTTGCCGAGCACGTCGCAACCACCTGCTCAACTCGCCTGAACCACCTGCCGGACACGCCAAAATCACCTGCCCGCTACACCAGCACCACTTCGGGGACAAGCCGGAATCACGTGAGGGGCATGCCGGCACAGCCTCTCAGACTGAACCTCGTGCCGGACACCACACAACCACCTGCCGGACAGACCGGAACCACCTGCCGGACACGCCGGAACCACCGGCTCGACCCGCCGGAACGACCGCTGGACATGCAAACTCACCTGCCGGCTACGCCGGAAACACTTGGCGAACACTCCGGAATCACCTTCCGGGCATGCCGGAACCACCTCTCAGATATGCCAGAACCACGTGCCAATGACCCCGGAAGCACCTGCCGAGCACGCCGGAACCACCTGCTCGACTCGCCAGAACCACCTGCCGATCACGCAAAAATCACCTGCCGGCTACGCCACAACCAGTTGGTGAACACTTTGGAATCACCTGCCAGGCTTGCTGGAACCACCTGCCGGTCATGCCAAAATCACCGGCCAACTACGCCAGAACCGCTTGTCGGACACTGCGGAAACACGTGTCGGGCCGGCTGGAACCACATCTCAGACGTGCCAGAAACGTGTTCATGAGATGCTGGAACCACACCCCGAACAGACGGATACCACCTGCCAGAACCGCCTGAACCACCTGCCGAGCACGCCGGAACCACCTGCTCGACTAACCGGTACCACCTGCCGGACACGCAAAAATCACCTGCGGGCTACGCCACAACCAGTTGGGGAACACTTCGGAATCACCTGCCGGGCTTGCTGGAACCACCTGCCGGTCATGCCAAAATCACCTGCCAACTACGCCAGTACCACTTGGCGGACACTGTGGAAACACCTGTAGGGCCGGCCGGAACCACATCTCACACGTGCCAGAACCATGTGCATGAGATGCTGGAACCACACCCCGAACAGACGGTAAACACCTGCCAGACACGTCTGAACAACCTGCCGAGCACGCCGGAGGCACCTGCTCGACTCGCTGGGACCACCTACCTGACATGCCCAAATCACCAGCCGGGTATGCCAGAACCACTTGGCGGACACTCCGGAATCATCTGCCGGACATGCCGGAACCAGCTCTCAGACACACCAGAACCACGTGCCAGAGACGCCGGAAGCACCTGCCGAGCATGCCTGAGCCACCTGCTCGACTCGCCAGAAACACCTGCCGGACACGCCAAAATCACCTGCCGGGTACGCCAGAACCACCTGGCGGACACTCCGAAATCACCTGTCGCGCATGCCAGAACCACCTCTCAGACGTGCCGGAAGCACGTGCCGGACACGCCGGATCACCTACCGGACAGACCGGAACCACCTGCCGAGCACGCCGGAGCCACCTGTTCGACTCGCTGGAACCACCTGACGGACAGGCCTATATCAACTGCTGGCTATGCCAGAACCACCTGGGGGACAGTCCGGGATCACCTGCCAGCCATGGCGGAACCACCTCTCAGACGTACCAGAACCACCTGCCGGAGAAGCTGGAAACACGTCCTGGACAGACTGGAACCACGTGACGGCCATGCCTGAACCACCTGCCGAGCACGGCGGAACCACCTGCCGGACACGCCAAAATCACCTGCGGGCTATGCCAGAACCACTTGGACGACTCTCCGAAATGACCTGCCGGGCATGTTGGAACCACCTCTCAGACGTGCCAGAAGCACGTGGCGGACAGTCCGGAATCACCTGTTGGGCATACGCAACCACCTCTGACACGTACCAGAACCACGTGCCGTGCACGCCGGAACCACCTACCGGACAGACCGGAATCAACTTTTGGGCATGCCGGAACCACCAGGCAGATGTGCCAGAAACACGTGCCGGAGACGCCGGAAGCACTTGCCGAGCACGTCGCAACCACCTGCTCAACTCGCCTGAACCACCTGCCGGACACGCCAAAATCACCTGCCCGCTACACCAGCACCACTTCGGGGACAAGCCGGAATCACGTGAGGGGCATGCCGGCACAGCCTCTCAGACTGAACCTCGTGCCGGACACCACACAACCACCTGCCGGACAGACCGGAACCACCTGCCGGACACGCCGGAACCACCGGCTCGACCCGCCGGAACGACCGCTGGACATGCAAACTCACCTGCCGGCTACGCCGGAAACACTTGGCGAACACTCCGGAATCACAGCAATACGT
>NW_027228002.1:0-14346 GCF_037783145.1 Equus przewalskii
CGCTCTGCACAGTGCTCTTACAGCCTAGTGGGAACATCTCTTCCAAAGGCCTGTGAAACGCAGTTTCTTTGCAGGCCTGATCTGGGTGAAGTAGGACTTCTTCTCTGGGTGTGCTACTTTGCCCTAGAGCTGAAAGGCACAACGTGCAGGCTTCTTTCCAAAGGGCGAGTTGGGCCCCACAGCATCTTGCTTCCAGCTCTTTGGGAAGCTAAGAAACAACTCGCTCTGCACAGTGCTCTTACAGCCTACCGGGAACATCTCTTCCAAAGGCCTGTGAAACGCAGTTTGTTTGCAGGACTGATCTGGCTGAAGTAGGACTTCTGCTCTGGGTGTGCTACTTTGCCCTAGAGCTGAAAGGCACAATGTGCAGGCTTCTTTCCCAAGGGCGAGTTGGGCCCCACAGCATCTTGCTTCCAGCTCTTTGGGAAGCTAAGAAACAACTCGCCTGCACAGTGCTCTTACAGCCTACCGGGAACATCTCTTCCAAAGGCCTGTGAAACGCAGTTTCTTTGCAGGCCTGATCTGGCTGAAGTAGGACTTCTGCTCTGGGTGTGCTACTTTGCCCTAGAGCTGAAAGGCACAACGTGCAGGCTTCTTTCCAAAGGGCGAGTTGGGCCCCACAGCATCTTGCTTCCAGCTCTTTGGGAAGCTAAGAAACAACTCGCTCTGCACAGTGCTCTTACAGCCTACCGGGAACATCTCTTCCAAAGGCCTGTGAAATGCAGTTTCTTTGCAGGCCTGATCTGGCTGAAGTAGGACTTCTGCTCTGGGTGTGCTACTTTGCCCTAGAGCTGAAAGGCACAACGTGCAGGCTTCTTTCCAAAGGGCGAGTTGGGCCCCACAGCATCTTGCTTCCAGCTCTTTGGGAAGCTAAGAAACACCTCGCTCTGCACAGTGCTCTTACAGCCTAGTGGGAACATCTCTTCCAAAGGCCTGTGAAACGCAGTTTCTTTGCAGGCCTGATCTGGCTGAAGTAGGACTTCTGCTCTGGGTGTGCTACTTTGCCCTAGAGCTGAAAGGCACAACGTGCAGGCTTCTTTCCAAAGGGCGAGTTGGGCCCCACAGCATCTTGCTTCCAGCTCTTTGGGAAGCTAAGAAACAACTCGCTCTGCACAGTGCTCTTACAGCCTACCGGGAACATCTCTTCCAAAGGCCTGTGAAACGCAGTTTCTTTGCAGGCCTGATCTGGCTGAAGTAGGACTTCTGCTCTGGGTGTGCTACTTTGCCCTAGAGCTGAAAGGCACAACGTGCAGGCTTCTTTCCAAAGGGCGAGTTGGGCCCCACAGCATCTTGCTTCCAGCTCTTTGGGAAGCTAAGAAACAACTCGCTCTGCACAGTGCTCTTACAGCCTACCGGGAGCATCTCTTCCAAAGACCTGTGAAACGCAGTTTCTTTGCAGGCCTGATCTGGCTGAAGTAGGACTTCTGCTCTGGGTGTGCTACTTTGCCCTAGAGCTGAAAGGCACAACGTGCAGGCTTCTTTCCAAAGGGCGAGTTGGGCCCCACAGCATCTTGCTTCCAGCTCTTTGGGAAGCTAAGAAACAACTCGCTCTGCACAGTGCTCTTACAGCCTACCGGGAACATCTCTTCCAAAGGCCTGTGAAACGCAGTTTCTTTGCAGGCCTGATCTGGCTGAAGTAGGACTTCTGCTCTGGGTGTGCTACTTTGCCCTAGAGCTGAAAGGCACAACGTGCAGGCTTCTTTCCAAAGGGCGAGTTGGGCCCCACAGCATCTTGCTTCCAGCTCTTTGGGAAGCTAAGAAACAACTCGCTCTGCACAGTGCTCTTACAGCCTAGTGGGAACATCTCTTCCAAAGGCCTGTGAAACGCAGTTTCTTTGCAGGCCTGATCTGGCTGAAGTAGGACTTCTGCTCTGGGTGTGCTACTTTGCCCTAGAGCTGAAAGGCACAACGTGCAGGCTTCTTTCCAAAGGGCGAGTTGGGCCCCACAGCATCTTGCTTCCAGCTCTTTGGGAAGCTAAGAAACAACTCGCTCTGCACAGTGCTCTTACAGCCTAGTGGGAACATCTCTTCCAAAGGCCTGTGAAACGCAGTTTCTTTGCAGGCCTGATCTGGCTGAAGTAGGACTTCTGCTCTGGGTGTGCTACTTTGCCCTAGAGCTGAAAGGCACAACGTGCAGGCTTCTTTCCAAAGGGCGAGTTGGGCCCCACAGCATCTTGCTTCCAGCTCTTTGGGAAGCTAAGAAACAACTCGCTCTGCACAGTGCTCTTACAGCCTAGTGGGAACATCTCTTCCAAAGGCCTGTGAAACGCAGTTTCTTTGCAGGCCTGATCTGGCTGAAGTAGGACTTCTGCTCTGGGTGTGCTACTTTGCCCTAGAGCTGAAAGGCACAACGTGCAGGCTTCTTTCCAAAGGGCGAGTTGGGCCCCACAGCATCTTGCTTCCAGCTCTTTGGGAAGCTAAGAAACAACTCGCTCTGCACAGTGCTCTTACAGCCTACCGGGAACATCTCTTCCAGAGGCCTGTGAAACGCAGTTTCTTTGCAGGCCTGATCTGGCTGAAGTAGGACTTCTGCTCTGGGTGTGCTAATTTGCGCTAGAGCTGAAAGGCGCAACGTGCACGCTGCTTTCCAAAGGGCGAGTTGGGCCCCACAGCATCTTGCTTCCAGCTCTTTGGGAAGCTAAGAAACAACTCGCTCTGCACAGTGCTCTTACAGCCTACCGGGAACGTCTCTTCCAAAGGCATGTGAAACGCAGTTTCTTTGCAGGCCTGATCTGGGTGAAGTAGGACTTCTGCTCTGGGTGTGCCACCTGGCCCTAGAGCTGAAAGGTACAACGTGCAGGCTTCTTTCCAAAGAGCGAGTTGGGCCCCAAAGCATCTTGATTCCAGCTCTTTGGGAAGCTGAGAAACAATTCGCTCTGCCCAGTGCTCTTACAGCCTACAGGGAACATCTCTTACAAAGGCCTGTGAAACGCAATTTCTTTGCAGGCCTGATCTGGCTGAAGTAGAACTTCTGCTCTGGGTGTGCTAAATTGCCCTGGAGCTGAGAGGCACAACCCCCAGTCTTCTTTCCAAAGGGCGAGTTGGGCCCCAAAGCATCTTGCTTCCAGCTCTTTGGGAAGCTAAGAAACAACTCGCTCTGCAGACCTCTCTTACAGCCAACCGGGAACATCTCTTGCAAAGGCCTGAGAAATACAGTTTCCTTGCAGGCCTTATCTCGCTGAGGTAGAACTGCTGCTATGCCGTGTCCTACATCGGCCTAGAGTTGCAAGGCTCAAAGTCCTGCCTTGACTCCTCAAGGGCAGACACACCCCACAGCGTGGGGCTTCCACCTCTTTGGGCAGCTAAGAAACAACTTGCTCTGCACTGGTGTTTTACAGCCTACAGGGAACGAGTCTTACAAAGGCCTGTGAAACGCAGTTTCTTCCCAGGCCTGATCTGGCTGAAGTAGAACTTCTGCTCTGCCGGGTCCTACATGGCGCTAGAGCTGCAAGGCACAAAGTCCTGCCTTGATTCCACAAGGGCAGACAAGTCCCTCAAGTCCAGCATCCAGCTCTTTCAGCAGCTAAGAAACAACTCGCTCTGCATAGGGCTCTTACAGCCTACCGGGACATGTCTTAAAACGGACTGTGAAACGCAGTTTCTTCCCAGCCCTGATCTGGCTGAAGTAGAACTTCTGCTCTGGGTGTGCCACATGGCCCTAGAGCTGAAAGGCACAACGTGCAGGCTTGTTTCCAAAGGGCGAGTTAGGCCACAAAGCATCTTGCTTCCAGCTCTTTGGGAAGCTAAGAAACAACTCGCTCTGCACAGTGCTCTTACAGCCTACCGGGAACATCTCTTACAAAGGCCTGTGAATCGCAGTTTCTTTGCAGGCCTGATCTGGCTGAAGTAGAACTTCTGCTCTGGGTGTGTCACATGGCCCTAGAGCTAAAAGGCACAACGTGCAAGCTTCTTTCCAAAGGGCAAGTTGGACCCCAGAGCCTCTCGCTTCCAGCTCTTTGGGAAGCGAAGAAACAACTCGCTCTGCACAGTGCTCTTACAGCCTACCGGGAACATCTCTTACAAAGGCCTTTGAAACGCAGTTTCTTTGCAGGCCTGATCTGGCTGAAGTAGAACTTCTGCTCTGGGTGTGCTACATTGCCCTGGAGCTGAGAGGCACAACCCGCAGTTTTCTTTCCAAAGGGCGAGTTGGGCCCCAAAGCATCTTGCTTCCAGCTCTTTGGGAAGCTATGAAACAATTCGCTCTGCATAGTGCTCTTACAGCCTACCGGGAACATCTCGTACAAAGGCCTGTGAAACGCAGTTTCCTTGCACGCCTGATTTGCCTGAAGTAGAACTTCTGCTCTGGGTGTGCCACATGGCCCTAGAGCTGAAAGGCGCAACGTGCAGTCTCCTTTCCAAAAAGCGAGTTGGGCCCCACAGCATCTTGCTTCCAGCTCTTTGGGAAGCTAAGAAACTACTCGCTCTGCAGACCTCTCTTACAGCCAACCGGGAACATCTCTTGCAAAGGCCTGAGAAATACAGTTTCCTTGCAGGCCTTATCTCGCTGATGTAGAACTGCTGCTATGCCGTGTCCTACATCGGCCTAGAGTTGCAAGGCTCAAAGTCCTGCCTTGACTCCTCAAGGGCAGACAGGCCCCACAGCGTGGGGCTTCCACCTCTTTGGGCAGCTAAGAAACAACTTGCTCTGCACTGGTGTTTTACAGCCTACAGGGAACGAGTCTTACAAAGGCCTGTGAAACGCAGTTTCTTCCCAGCCCTGATCTGGCTGAAGTAGAACTTCTGCTCTGCCGGGTCCTACATGGCGCTAGAGCTGCAAGGCACAAAGTCCTGCCTTGATTCCACAAGGGCAGACAAGTCCCTCAAGTCCAGCATCCAGCTCTTTCGGCAGCTAAGAAACAACTCGCTCTGCATAGGGCTCTTACAGCCTACCGGGAACATGTCTTAAAACGGACTGTGAAACGCAGTTTCTTCCCAGCCCTGATCTGGCTGAAGTAGAACTTCTGCTCTGGGTGTGCCACATGGCCCTAGAGCTGAAATGTTCAACGTGCACGCTTGTTTCCAAAGGGCGAGTTGGGCCCCAAAGCATCTTGCTTCCAGCTCTTTGGGAAGCTAAGAAACAACTCGCTCTGCACAGTGCTCTTACAGCCTACCGGGAACGTCTCTTACAAAGGCCTGTGAAAGGCAGTTTCTTTGCAGGCCTGATCTGGCTGAAGTAGAACTTCTGCTCTGGGAGTGCCATATTGCCCTAGAGCTGAAAGGCACAAGGTGCAAGCTTCTTTCCAAAGGGCGAGTTGGGCCTCACAGCATCTTGCTTCCAGCTCTTTGGGAAGCTAAGAAACAACTCGCTCTGCACAGTGCTCTTACAGCCTACCGGGAACATCTCTTACAAAGGCCTGTGAATCGCAGTTTCTTTGCAGGCCTGATTTGCCTGAAGTAGAACTTCTGCTCTGGGTGTGCTACATTGTCCTAGAGCTGAAAGGCACAACGTGCAGTCTCCTTTCCAAAAAGCGAGTTGGACCCCAAAGAATCTTGCTTCCAGCTCTTTGGGAAGCTAAGAAACAACTCGCTCTGCACAGTGCTCTTACAGCCTACCGGGAACATCTCTTCCAAAGGCCTGTTAAACGCAGTTTCTTTGCAGGCCTCATCTGGCTGAAGTAGAACTTCTGCTCTGGGTGTGTCACATGGCCCTAGAGCTGAAAGGCACAACGTGCAGGCTTCATTCCAAAGGGCGAGTTGGGACCCAAAGCATCTTGATTCCAGCTCTTTGGGAAGCTGAGAAACAATTTGCTCTGCCCAGTGCTCTTACAGCCTACAGGGAACATCTCTTACAAAGGCCTGTGAAACGCAATTTCTTTGCAGGCCTGATCTGGCTGAAGTAGAACTTCTGCTCTGGGTGTGCCACATGGCCCTAGAGCTGAAAGGCGCAACGTTCTGGCTTCTTTCCAAAGGGCGAGTTGGGCCCCAAAGCATCTTGCTTCCAACTCTTTGGGAAGCGAAGTAACAACTCGCTCTGCACAGTGCTCTTACAGCCTACCGGGAACATGTCTTACAAAGGCCTGTGAAAGGCAGTTTCTCTGCAGGCCTCATCTGGCTGAAGTAGAACTTCTGCTATGCCGTGTCCTACATCGGCCTAGAGTTGCAAGGCTCAAAGCCATGCCTTGACTCCTCAAGGGCAGTCAGGCCCCACAGCGTGGGTCTTCCACCTCTTTGGGCAGCTAAGAAAAAACTTGCTCTGCACTGGTGTTTTACAGCCTACAGGGAACGAGTCTTACAAAGGCCTGTGAAACGCAGTTTCTTCCCAGGCCTGATCTGGCTGAAGTAGAACTTCTGCTCTGCCGGGTCCTACATGGCGCTAGAGCTGCAAGGCACAAAGTCCTGCCTTGATTCCACAAGGGCAGACAAGTCCCTCAAGTCCAGCATCCAGCTCTTTCAGCAGCTACGAAACAACTCGCTCTGCATAGGGCTCTTACAGCCTACCGGGAACATGTCTTAAAACGGACTGTGAAACGCAGTTTCTTCCCAGCCCTGATCTGGCAGGCCTGATCTGGCTGAAGTAGGACTTCTGCTCTGGGTGTGCTACTTTGCCCTAGAGCTGAAAGGCACAACGTGCAGGCTTCTTTCCAAAGGGCGAGTTGGGCCCCACAGCATCTTGCTTCCAGCTCTTTGGGAAGCTAAGAAACAACTCGCTCTGCACAGTGCTCTTACAGCCTACCGGGAACATGTCTTCCAAAGGACTGTGAAACGCAGTTTCTTTGCAGGCCTGATCTGGCTGAAGTAGGACTTCTGCTCTGGGTGTGCTACTTTGCCCTAGAGCTGAAAGGCACAACGTGCAGGCTTCTTTCCAAAGGGCGAGTTGGGCCCCACAGCATCTTGCTTCCAGCTCTTTGGGAAGCTAAGAAACCACTCGCTCTGCACAGTGCTCTTACAGCCTACCGGGAACATCTCTTCCAAAGGCCTGTGAAACGCAGTTTCTTTGCAGGCCTGATCTGGCTGAAGTAGGACTTCTGCTCTGGGTGTGCTACTTTGCCCTAGAGCTGAAAGGCACAACGTGCAGGCTTCTTTCCAAAGGGCGAGTTGGGCCCCACAGCATCTTGCTTCCAGCTCTTTGGGAAGCTAAGAAACCACTCGCTCTGCACAGTGCTCTTACAGCCTAGAGGGAACATCTCTTCCAGAGGCCTGTGAAACGCAGTTTCTTTGCAGGCCTGATCTGGCTGAAGTAGGACTTCTGCTCTGGGTGTGCTACTTTGCCCTAGAGCTGAAAGGCACAACGTGCAGGCTTCTTTCCAAAGGGCGTGTTGGGCCCCACAGCATCTTGCTTCCAGCTCTTTGGGAAGCTAAGAAACAACTCGCTCTGCACAGTGCTCTTACAGCTTAGTGGGAACATCTCTTCCAAAGGCCTGTGAAACGCAGTTTGTTTGCAGGCCTGATCTGGCTGAAGTAGGACTTCTGCTCTGGGTGTGCTACTTTGCCCTAGAGCTGAAAGGCACAACGTGCAGGCTTCTTTCCAAAGGGCGAGTTGGGCCCCACAGCATCTTGCTTCCAGCTCTTTGGGAAGCTAAGAAACAACTCGCTCTGCACAGTGCTCTTACAGCCTAGTGGGAACATCTCTTCCAAAGGCCTGTGAAACGCAGTTTCTTTGCAGGCCTGATCTGGCTGAAGTAGGACTTCTGCTCTGGGTGTGCTACTTTGCCCTAGAGCTGAAAGGCACAACGTGCAGGCTTCTTTCCAAAGGGCGAGTTGGGCCCCACAGCATCTTGCTTCCAGCTCTTTGGGAAGCTAAGAAACAACTCGCTCTGCACAGTGCTCTTACAGCCTAGTGGGAACATCTCTTCCAAAGGCCTGTGAAACGCAGTTTCTTTGCAGGCCTGATCTGGCTGAAGTAGGACTTCTGCTCTGGGTGTGCTACTTTGCCCTAGAGCTGAAAGGCACAACGTGCAGGCTTCTTTCCAAAGGGCGAGTTGGGCCCCACAGCATCTTGCTTCCAGCTCTTTGGGAAGCTAAGAAACAACTCGCTCTGCACAGTGCTCTTACAGCCTACCGGGAACATCTCTTCCAAAGGCCTGTGAAACGCAGTTTCTTTGCAGGCCTGATCTGGCTGAAGTAGGACTTCTGCTCTGGGTGTGCTAATTTGCGCTAGAGCTGAAAGGCGCAACGTGCACGCTGCTTTCCAAAGGGCGAGTTGGGCCCCACAGCATCTTGCTTCCAGCTCTTTGGGAAGCTAAGAAACAACTCGCTCTGCACAGTGCTCTTACAGCCTACCGGGAACGTCTCTTCCAAAGGCATGTGAAACGCAGTTTCTTTGCAGGCCTGATCTGGCTGAAGTAGGACTTCTGCTCTGGGTGTGCTACTTTGCCCTAGAGCTGAAAGGCACAACGTGCAGGCTTCTTTCCAAAGGGCGAGTTGGGCCCCACAGCATCTTGCTTTCAGCTCTTTGGGAAGCTAAGAAACAACTCGCTCTGCTCAGTGCTCTTACAGCCTACCGGGAACATCTCTTCCAAAGGCCTGTGAAAAGCAGTTTCTTTGCAGGCCTGATCTGGCTGAAGTAGGACTTCTGCTCTGGGTGTGCTACTTTGCCCTAGAGCTGAAAGGCACAACGTGCAGGCTTCTTTCCAAAGGGCGAGTTGGGCCCCACAGCATCTTGCTTCCAGCTCTTTGGGAAGCTAAGAAACAACTCGCTCTGCACAGTGCTCTTACAGCCTACCGGGAACATCTCTTCCAAAGGCCTGTGAAACGCAGTTTCTTTGCAGGCCTGATCTGGCTGAAGTAGGACTTCTGCTCTGGGTGTGCTACTTTGCCCTAGAGCTGAAAGGCACAACGTGCAGGCTTTTTTCCAAAGGGCGAGTTGGGCCCCACAGCATCTTGCTTCCAGCTCTTTGGGAAGCTAAGAAACAACTCGCTCTGCACAGTGCTCTTACAGCCTAGTGGGAACATCTCTTCCAAAGGCCTGTGAAACGCAGTTTCTTTGCAGGCCTGATCTGGCTGAAGTAGGACTTCTGCTCTGGGTGTGCTACTTTGCCCTAGAGCTGAAAGGCACAACGTGCAGGCTTCTTTCCAAAGGGCGAGTTGGGCCCCACAGCATCTTGCTTCCAGCTCTTTGGGAAGCTAAGAAACAACTCGCTCTGCACAGTGCTCTTACAGCCTAGTGGGAACATCTCTTCCAAAGGCCTGTGAAACGCAGTTTCTTTGCAGGCCTGATCTGGCTGAAGTAGGACTTCTGCTCTGGGTGTGCTACTTTGCCCTAGAGCTGAAAGGCACAACGTGCAGGCTTCTTTCCAAAGGGCGAGTTGGGCCCCACAGCATCTTGCTTCCAGCTCTTTGGGAAGCTAAGAAACAACTCGCTCTGCACAGTGCTCTTACAGCCTACCGGGAACATCTCTTCCAAAGGCCTGTGAAACGCAGTTTCTTTGCAGGCCTGATCTGGCTGAAGTAGGACTTCTGCTCTGGGTGTGCTACTTTGCCCTAGAGCTGAAAGGCACAACGTGCACGCTGCTTTCCAAAGGGCGAGTTGGGCCCCACAGCATCTTGCTTCCAGCTCTTTGGGAAGCTAAGAAACAACTCGCTCTGCACAGTGCTCTTACAGCCTAGTGGGAACATGTCTTCCAAAGGCCTGTGAAACGCAGTTTCTTTGCAGGCCTGATCTGGCTGAAGTAGGACTTCTGCTCTGGGTGTGCTACTTTGCCCTAGAGCTGAAAGGCACAACGTGCAGGCTTCTTTCCAAAGGGCGAGTTGGGCCCCACAGCATCTTGCTTCCAGCTCTTTGGGAAGCTAAGAAACAACTCGCTCTGCACAGTGCTCTTACAGCCTACCGGGAACATCTCTTCCAAAGGCCTGTGAAACGCAGTTTCTTTGCAGGCCTGATCTGGCTGAAGTAGGACTTCTGCTCTGGGTGTGCTACTTTGCCCTAGAGCTGAAAAGCACAACGTGCAGGCTGCTTTCCAAGGGGCGAGTTGGGCCCCACAGCATCTTGCTTCCAGCTCTTTGGGAAGCTAAGAAACAACTCGCTCTGCACAGTGCTCTTACAGCCTAGTTTGAACATCTCTTCCAAAGGCCTGTGAAACGCAGTTTCTTTGCAGGCCTGATCTGGCTGAAGTAGGACTTCTGCTCTGGGTGTGCTACTTTGCCCTAGAGCTGAAAGGCACAACGTGCACGCTGCTTTCCAAAGGGCGAGTTGGGCCCCACAGCATCTTGCTTCCAGCTCTTTGGGAAGCTAAGAAACAACTCGCTCTGCACAGTGCTCTTACAGCCTAGTGGGAACATCTCTTCCAAAGGCCTGTGAAACGCAGTTTCTTTGCAGGCCTGATCTGGGTGAAGTAGGACTTCTTCTCTGGGTGTGCTACTTTGCCCTAGAGCTGAAAGGCACAACGTGCAGGCTTCTTTCCAAAGGGCGAGTTGGGCCCCACAGCATCTTGCTTCCAGCTCTTTGGGAAGCTAAGAAACAACTCGCTCTGCACAGTGCTCTTACAGCCTACCGGGAACATCTCTTCCAAAGGCCTGTGAAACGCAGTTTGTTTGCAGGACTGATCTGGCTGAAGTAGGACTTCTGCTCTGGGTGTGCTACTTTGCCCTAGAGCTGAAAGGCACAATGTGCAGGCTTCTTTCCCAAGGGCGAGTTGGGCCCCACAGCATCTTGCTTCCAGCTCTTTGGGAAGCTAAGAAACAACTCGCCTGCACAGTGCTCTTACAGCCTACCGGGAACATCTCTTCCAAAGGCCTGTGAAACGCAGTTTCTTTGCAGGCCTGATCTGGCTGAAGTAGGACTTCTGCTCTGGGTGTGCTACTTTGCCCTAGAGCTGAAAGGCACAACGTGCAGGCTTCTTTCCAAAGGGCGAGTTGGGCCCCACAGCATCTTGCTTCCAGCTCTTTGGGAAGCTAAGAAACAACTCGCTCTGCACAGTGCTCTTACAGCCTACCGGGAACATCTCTTCCAAAGGCCTGTGAAATGCAGTTTCTTTGCAGGCCTGATCTGGCTGAAGTAGGACTTCTGCTCTGGGTGTGCTACTTTGCCCTAGAGCTGAAAGGCACAACGTGCAGGCTTCTTTCCAAAGGGCGAGTTGGGCCCCACAGCATCTTGCTTCCAGCTCTTTGGGAAGCTAAGAAACACCTCGCTCTGCACAGTGCTCTTACAGCCTAGTGGGAACATCTCTTCCAAAGGCCTGTGAAACGCAGTTTCTTTGCAGGCCTGATCTGGCTGAAGTAGGACTTCTGCTCTGGGTGTGCTACTTTGCCCTAGAGCTGAAAGGCACAACGTGCAGGCTTCTTTCCAAAGGGCGAGTTGGGCCCCACAGCATCTTGCTTCCAGCTCTTTGGGAAGCTAAGAAACAACTCGCTCTGCACAGTGCTCTTACAGCCTACCGGGAACATCTCTTCCAAAGGCCTGTGAAACGCAGTTTCTTTGCAGGCCTGATCTGGCTGAAGTAGGACTTCTGCTCTGGGTGTGCTACTTTGCCCTAGAGCTGAAAGGCACAACGTGCAGGCTTCTTTCCAAAGGGCGAGTTGGGCCCCACAGCATCTTGCTTCCAGCTCTTTGGGAAGCTAAGAAACAACTCGCTCTGCACAGTGCTCTTACAGCCTACCGGGAGCATCTCTTCCAAAGACCTGTGAAACGCAGTTTCTTTGCAGGCCTGATCTGGCTGAAGTAGGACTTCTGCTCTGGGTGTGCTACTTTGCCCTAGAGCTGAAAGGCACAACGTGCAGGCTTCTTTCCAAAGGGCGAGTTGGGCCCCACAGCATCTTGCTTCCAGCTCTTTGGGAAGCTAAGAAACAACTCGCTCTGCACAGTGCTCTTACAGCCTACCGGGAACATCTCTTCCAAAGGCCTGTGAAACGCAGTTTCTTTGCAGGCCTGATCTGGCTGAAGTAGGACTTCTGCTCTGGGTGTGCTACTTTGCCCTAGAGCTGAAAGGCACAACGTGCAGGCTTCTTTCCAAAGGGCGAGTTGGGCCCCACAGCATCTTGCTTCCAGCTCTTTGGGAAGCTAAGAAACAACTCGCTCTGCACAGTGCTCTTACAGCCTAGTGGGAACATCTCTTCCAAAGGCCTGTGAAACGCAGTTTCTTTGCAGGCCTGATCTGGCTGAAGTAGGACTTCTGCTCTGGGTGTGCTACTTTGCCCTAGAGCTGAAAGGCACAACGTGCAGGCTTCTTTCCAAAGGGCGAGTTGGGCCCCACAGCATCTTGCTTCCAGCTCTTTGGGAAGCTAAGAAACAACTCGCTCTGCACAGTGCTCTTACAGCCTAGTGGGAACATCTCTTCCAAAGGCCTGTGAAACGCAGTTTCTTTGCAGGCCTGATCTGGCTGAAGTAGGACTTCTGCTCTGGGTGTGCTACTTTGCCCTAGAGCTGAAAGGCACAACGTGCAGGCTTCTTTCCAAAGGGCGAGTTGGGCCCCACAGCATCTTGCTTCCAGCTCTTTGGGAAGCTAAGAAACAACTCGCTCTGCACAGTGCTCTTACAGCCTAGTGGGAACATCTCTTCCAAAGGCCTGTGAAACGCAGTTTCTTTGCAGGCCTGATCTGGCTGAAGTAGGACTTCTGCTCTGGGTGTGCTACTTTGCCCTAGAGCTGAAAGGCACAACGTGCAGGCTTCTTTCCAAAGGGCGAGTTGGGCCCCACAGCATCTTGCTTCCAGCTCTTTGGGAAGCTAAGAAACAACTCGCTCTGCACAGTGCTCTTACAGCCTACCGGGAACATCTCTTCCAGAGGCCTGTGAAACGCAGTTTCTTTGCAGGCCTGATCTGGCTGAAGTAGGACTTCTGCTCTGGGTGTGCTAATTTGCGCTAGAGCTGAAAGGCGCAACGTGCACGCTGCTTTCCAAAGGGCGAGTTGGGCCCCACAGCATCTTGCTTCCAGCTCTTTGGGAAGCTAAGAAACAACTCGCTCTGCACAGTGCTCTTACAGCCTACCGGGAACGTCTCTTCCAAAGGCATGTGAAACGCAGTTTCTTTGCAGGCCTGATCTGGCTGAAGTAGGACTTCTGCTCTGGGTGTGCTACTTTGCCCTAGAGCTGAAAGGCACAACGTGCAGGCTTCTTTCCAAAGGGCGAGTTGGGCCCCACAGCATCTTGCTTCCAGCTCTTTGGGAAGCTAAGAAACAACTCGCTCTGCACAGTGCTCTTACAGCCTACCGGGAACATCTCTTCCAAAGGCCTGTGAAACGCAGTTTCTTTGCAGGCCTGATCTGGCTGAAGTAGGACTTCTGCTCTGGGTGTGCTACTTTGCCCTAGAGCTGAAAGGCACAACGTGCAGGCTTCTTTCCAAAGGGCGAGTTGGGCCCCACAGCATCTTGCTTCCAGCTCTTTGGGAAGCTAAGAAACAACTCGCTCTGCACAGTGCTCTTACAGCCTACCGGGAACATCTCTTCCAAAGGCCTGTGAAACGCAGTTTCTTTGCAGGCCTGATCTGGCTGAAGTAGGACTTCTGCTCTGGGTGTGCTACTTTGCCCTAGAGCTGAAAGGCACAACGTGCAGGCTTCTTTCCAAAGGGCGAGTTGGGCCCCACAGCATCTTGCTTCCAGCTCTTTGGGAAGCTAAGAAACAACTCGCTCTGCACAGTGCTCTTACAGCCTAGTGGGAACATCTCTTCCAAAGGCCTGTGAAACGCAGTTTCTTTGCAGGCCTGATCTGGCTGAAGTAGGACTTCTGCTCTGGGTGTGCTACTTTGCCCTAGAGCTGAAAGGCACAACGTGCAGGCTTCTTTCCAAAGGGCGAGTTGGGCCCCACAGCATCTTGCTTCCAGCTCTTTGGGAAGCTAAGAAACAACTCGCTCTGCACAGTGCTCTTACAGCCTACCGGGAACATCTCTTCCAAAGGCCTGTGAAACGCAGTTTCTTTGCAGGCCTGATCTGGCTGAAGTAGGACTTCTGCTCTGGGTGTGCTACTTTGCCCTAGAGCTGAAAGGCACAACGTGCAGGCTTCTTTCCAAAGGGCGAGTTGGGCCCCACAGCATCTTGCTTCCAGCTCTTTGGGAAGCTAAGAAACAACTCGCTCTGCACAGTGCTCTTACAGCCTAGTGGGAACATCTCTTCCAAAGGCCTGTGAAACGCAGTTTCTTTGCAGGCCTGATCTGGCTGAAGTAGGACTTCTGCTCTGGGTGTGCTACTTTGCCCTAGAGCTGAAAGGCACAACGTGCAGGCTTCTTTCCAAAGGGCGAGTTGGGCCCCACAGCATCTTGCTTCCAGCTCTTTGGGAAGCGCAAGCAGTTCGCTCGGCCACAGTGTTGAGAGTTGTCGGGGCAGGTGGGTGCGGCGGGTGGTTTTTTTTTTTTTTTTTTTTTTTTTTTTTTTTTTTTTTTTTTTTTTTTTTTTTTTTTTTTTTTTTTTTTTTTTTTTTTTTTTTTTTTTTTTTTTTTTTTTTTTTTTTTTTTTTACACCTACACCTCCCCTCCTCTCTAA
>NW_027228003.1:0-61262 GCF_037783145.1 Equus przewalskii
TGCCACAGCCACATACAGGAGACGGCGGTAGCACCTGCCGAGAATGCCGGAAGATCCTGATCCACTCCCCAGAACCACCTGCCGGACACGCCAAAATCACCTGCCGGCTACGCCAGAACCACTTGGCGGACACTCCAGAATCACCTGCCGGGCATGCCAGCACAACCTCTCCGAAGTGCTGGAAGCACGTGCCGGACAGGCCGGAACCATCTCCCGGACAGACCGCAAACACAGGAAACACTCGCCGGAACCACCTGCTTGACTCACCGGTCCCACCTGCCGGACACGCCAAAATCACCTGCACGCTACACCAGAACCACTTGGCGGACAAGCCGGAATAACGTGAAGTGCATGCCGATACAACCTCTCAGACGTGCCAGAACCTCGTGCCGGACACCCCAGAACGACATGCTGGACAGACGGGAAACACCTGCCGGACCCGCCGGAACCACCGGCTCGACTCGCCGGAACCATTGCCGGACATGCAAAATCACCGGCCGGCTACGGGAGAACCACTTGGCGAACACTCGGGAATCACCTGCCGGGCATGGCGGAACCACCTCTCAGACATGCCGGAACCACATGCCAATGACACCGGAAGCACCTGCCGAGCACGCCAGAACCACCAGCTCGACTCACCAAAAGCACCTGCTGGACACGCCAAAATCACCTGCCGGCTACGCCACAACCACTCGAGAGACACTCGGGAATCACATGTAAGGCATGCCGGAACAACCTCTCAGAGCTGCCAGAACCACATGCCGGACACTCCTGAATCACCTGCCGGGCATGACGGAACCATCTCTCAGACGTGCCAGAACCATGTTCCAGACACGCCGGTACCACCTGCCGAGCTCGCAGGAACCACCTGCTGGACACGCCAAAATCACCTGCCGGCTACGCCAGAACCACGTGGTGGAGACTCCGGAATCATCTGCTGGACATGCCAGAACCAGCTCTCAGACACACCAGAACCACGTGCAGGACACACCGGAAGCACCTGCTGAGCATGCCTGAGCCACATGCTCTACTTGTAAAACACACCTGCCAGACACGCCAAAATCACCTGCCGGGTTTGCCAGAACCACGTGGCGGACACTCCGGAATCACCTGTCGGGCATGCCGGAACCAGCTCTCAGACGTGCCAGAACCTCGTGCCGGACACGCCAGAACCACCTGCCGGAGAGACCGGAACCACCCGCCGGAAACGCCGGAACCACCGGCTCAACTCGCCGGAACCACCGCCAGACATGCAAAATCACCTGCGGGATACGCCAGAACCACTTGGCGAACACTCCGGAATCACCTGCCGGGCATGCAAGAACCACCTCTCAGACTTGCCAGAACCAAGTTCCGGACACGCCGGTACCACCTGCCGAGTATGCCAGAACCAGCTGATCCACTCCCCAGAACCACCTGCTGGACATGCCAGAATCAACTGCCGGCTACGCCAGAACCACTCGGCAGACACTCCGGAACCACCTGCCGGGCATGCCGGAACCACCTCTCAGAGGTGCCAGAACCACATGCCGGACACTCCGGAATCACCTGCCTGGCATGCCGGAACCATCTCTCAGACGTGCCAGAACCATGTTCCGGACACGCCGGTACCACCTGCCGAGCTCGCCGGAACCACCTGCTGGACACGCCAAAATCACCTGCCGGCTACGCCAGAACCACTCGGCAGACACTCCGGAATCACATGTCAGGCAATCCGGAACCACCTATCAGAGGTGCCAGAACCACATGCCGGACAGTCCGTAATCACCTGCCGGGCTGGCTGGAACCACCTGCCTGTCACGCCAACATCACTTGCCAGCTATGCCAGTTCCACTTGGCGAACACCATGGAAACATCTGACGGGCCGGCCGGAACCACCTCTCAGACGCGCCAGAACCATGTGCCTGAGATGCCGGAACCACACCCCTAACAGACCGAAACCACCTGCCAGACCCGCCTGAACCACCTGCCGAGCACGCCGGAACCACCTGCTCGACTCGCCGGAACCACCTTCTCGACTCGCCGGAACCACCTAACTGACACGCCAAAATCACCTGCCGGGTACGCCACAACCACGTGGTGGACACTCCGGAATCACCTGTCGGGCATGCCGGAACCACCTCTCAGACGTGCCAGAACCTCGTGCCGGACACGCCAGAACCACCTGCCGGACAGACCGGAACCACCTGCCGGACACGCCGGAACCTCCGGCTCGACTCGTCGGAACCACAGCCGGACATGCAAAATCACCTGCCGGCTACGACAGAACCACTTGGCGAACACTCCGGAATCCCCTGCCGGGCATGCCGGAACCACCTCTCTGACTTGCGAGAACCATGATCCGGACACGCCGGTACCACCTGCCGAGTATGCCGGAACCACCTGCTCCGCTCCCCAGAACCACCAGCTGGACACGCCAAAATCACCTGCCGGCTATGCGAGAACCACTCGGCAGACACTCCGGAACCACCTGCCAGGCATGCCGGAACCACCTCTCAGAGGTGCCAGAACCACATGCCGGACACTCCGGAATCACAGCCGGGAATGCCAGAACCATCTCTCAGACGTGGCAAAACCATGTTCCGGACATGCCGGTGCCCCCTGCCGAGCTCTCCGGAACCACCTGCTGGACACGCCAAAATCACCTGCCGGCTACGCCAGAACCACTCGGCAGACACTCCGGAATCACATGTCAGGCATGCCGGAACCACCTCTCAGTGGTGCCAGAACCACATGCCGGACACTCCGGAATCACCTGCCGGGCATGCCAGAACCTTCTCTCAGACGTGCCAGAACCATGTTCCGGACACGCCGGTACCACCTGCCGAGCTCGCCGGAACCACCTGCTGGACACGCCAAAATCACCTGCCGGCTACGCCACAACCACTCGGCAGACACTCCGGAATCACCTGCCGGGCTTGCTGTAACCACCTGCCGGTCACGCCAACATCACCTGCCAGCTACGCCAGAACCACTTTGCGGACGCTCCGGAAACACCTGTCGGGCCGGCCGGAACCACCTCTCAGACGTGCCAGAACCATGTGCCTGAGATGCCGGAGCCACACCCCGAACAGACCGAAACCACCTGCCAGACGCACCTGTACCACCTGCTAGCACACCGGAACCACCTGCTCGACTCGCAGGAACCACCTACCTGACACGCCAAAACCACCTGCCGGGTATGCCAGAACCACTTGGTGGACACTCCGGAATCATGTGCCGGACATGCCAGAACCAGCTCTCAGACACACCAGAACCACGTGCCGGACACGCCGGAAGCACCTGCCGGGCTGGCTGGAACCACCTGCCGGTCACGCCAACATCACCTGCCAGCTATGCCAGAACCACTTGGCGAACACCATGGAAACACCTGTTGGGCCGGCCGGAACCATCTCTCAGATGTGCCAGAACCAAGTTCCGGACACGCCGGTACCACCTGCTGAGCTCGCCGGAACCACCTGCTGGACACGCCAAAATCACCTGCAGGCTACGCCAGAACCACGTGGTGGACACTCCGGAATCATCTGCCGGACATGCCAGAACCAACTCTGAGACACATCAGAACCACGTGCAAGACACGCCGGAAGCACCTGCTGAGCATGCCTGAGCCACATGCTCGACATGCAAAACACACCTGCCAGACACGCCAAAATCACCTGCCGGGTACGCCAGAACCACGTGGCGGACACTCCGCAATCACCTGTCGGGCATGCCGGAACCACCTCTCAGACGTGCCGGAACCTCGTGCCGGACACGCCAGAACCACCTGCCGGACAGACAGGAACCACCTGCCGGACACGCCGGAACCACCGGCTCGACTCGCCGGAACCACCGCCGGACATGCAAAATCACCTGCCGGCTATGCCAGAACCACTTGGCGAACACTCCGGAATCACCTGCCGGGCATGCCAGAACCACCTCTTGGACTTGCCAGAACCATGTTCCGGACACGCCAGTACCACCTGCCGAGCTCGCCGGAACCACCTGCTGGACACGCCAACATCACCTGCCAGCTACGCCACAACCACTCGGCAGACACTCCGGAATCACCTGCCGGGCTTGCTGGAACCACCTGCTGGTCACGCCAACATCACCTGCCAGCTACGCCAGAACCACTTTGCGGACGCTCCGGAAACACCTGGCGGGCGTGCCGGAACCACCTCTCAGACGGGCCACAACCACGTGCCGAAGAGACCAGAAGCACCTGCCGAGCTCGACGGAACCACATGCTGGACATGCCGGAACCACCTGCCTCACAGGCCAAAATCATATGCCGGCTACGCCAAAACCACTTGGTGGACACTCCAGAATCACCTTGCGGGCATGCCGGAACCACGTCATGGACAGACAGCAAACACCTGCCGGACCTGCCGGAACCACCTGCCGAGCACGCCGGAACCACCTGCTCGACTCTCCAGAGCCACCTGCCGGACACATCAGAAACACCTGTGGGGTACGCCAGAACAACTTGGAGGAATCTCCGGGATCACCTGCCGGGCATGCCGGAACCACCTCTCAGACGTGCCAGAACCATGTGCCGGACACACCGCAACCACCTGCCAAGTATGCCGGAACCACCAGCTCCACTCCCCAGAACCACCTGCTGGACACGCCAAAATCACCTGCCGGCTACACCAGAACCACTCAGCAGACACTCCGGAACCCCCTCCAGGACAGACCGGAACCACCTGCTGGACACGCCAGGACCGCCTGCTTGACTCGCCAGATCCACCTGCCGGACACGCCAGAATCACCAGCCGGCTACGCCACAACCACTTGTCGGACACTCCGGAATCACCTGCCGGGCATGTTGGAACCACCTCTCAGAGGTGCCACGCCACATACAGGAGACGGCGGTAGCACCTGCCGAGAATGCCGGAAGATCCTGATCCACTCCCCAGAACCACCTGCCGGACACGCCAAAATCACCTGCCGGCTACGCCAGAACCACTTGGCGGACACTCCAGAATCACCTGCCGGGCATGCCAGCACAACCTCTCCGAAGTGCTGGAAGCACGTGCCGGACAGGCCGGAACCATCTCCCGGACAGACCGCAAACACAGGAAACACTCGCCGGAACCACCTGCTTGACTCACCGGTCCCACCTGCCGGACACGCCAAAATCACCTGCACGCTACACCAGAACCACTTGGCGGACAAGCCGGAATCACGTGAAGTGCATGCCGACACAACCTCTCAGACGTGCCAGAACCTCGTGCCGGACACCCCAGAAGCACCTGCTGGACAGACGGGAAACACCTGCCGGACACGCCGGAACCACCGGCTCGACTCGCCGGAACCATCTGCCGGACATGCAAAATCACCTGCCGGCTACGGCAGAACCACTTGGCGAACACTCGGGAATCACCTGCCGGGCATGGCGGAACCACCTCTCAGACATGCCGGAACCACATGCCAATGACACCGGAAGCACCTGCCGAGCACGCCAGAACCACCAGCTCGACTCGCCAAAAGCACCTGCTGGACACGCCAAAATCACCTGCCGGCTACGCCACAACCATTGGTGAACACTTCGGAATCACCTGCCGGGCTGGCTGGAACCACCTGCCGGTCACGCCAACATCACCTGCCAGCTATGCCAGAATCACTTGGCGGACACCTGGAAACACCTGTCGGGCCGGCCGGAACCACCTCTCAGACGTGCCAGAACCATGTGCCTGAGATGCCGGAACCACACCCCGAACAGACCGAAACCACCTGCCAGACCCGCCTGAACCACCTGCCGAGCACGCCGGAACCACCTACTCGACTCGCAGGAACCACCTACCTGACACGCCAAAATCACCTGCCGGGTATGCCAGAGCCACTTGGTGGACACTCCGGAATCATCTGCCGGACATGCCAGAACCAGCTCTCAGACACACCAGAACCACGTGCCGGACACGCCGGAAGCACCTGCTGAGCATGCCTGAGCCACCTGCTCAACTTGCAAGAAACACCTGCCAGACACGCCAAAATCACCTGCCGGGTACGCCAGAACCACGTGGCGGACACTCCGGAATCACCTGCCGGGCATGCCGGAACCACCTCTCAGACTTGCCAGAACCATGTTCCGGACACGCCGGTACCACCTGCCGAGTATGCCGGAACCACCTGAACCGACTCCCCAGAACCACCAGCTGGACACGCCAAAATCAGCTGCCGGTTATGCAAGAATCACTCGGCAGACACTCCGGAATCACATGTCAGGCATTCAGGAACCACCTCTCAGAGGTGCCAGAACCACATGCCGGACACTCCGGAATCACCTGCCGGGCATGCCGGAACCACCTCTCAGACGTGCCACAACCACGTGCCGAAGACACCGGAAGCACCTGCCGAGCACGCCGGAACCACCTGCTGGACATGCCGGAACCACCTGCCTCACACGCCAAAATCACCTGCCGGCTACGCCAGAACCACTTGGTGGACACTCCAGAATCACCTGCCGGGCATGCCGGAACCACGCTCATCGGAAAGACAGCAAACACCTGCCGGACCTGCCGGAACCACCTGCCGAGCACGCCGGAACCACCGGCACGACACTCCAGAACCTCCTGCCGGACACATCAGAAATCACCTGCGGGGTACGCCAGAACCACTTGGCGGACACTCCGGAATCACCTGCCGGGCATGCCGGAACCACCTCTCAGACTTGCCAGAACCATGTTCCGGACACGCCGGTACCACCTGCCGAGTATGCCGGAACCACCTGATCCACTCCCGAGGACCACCTGCTGGACACGCCAAAATCACCTGCCGGCTACGCCAGAACCACTCGGCAGACACTCCGGAATAAGCTGCCGGGCATGCCGGAACCACCTCTTAGACATGCCAGAAGGACGTGTCGGACATGCCGGAAACACCTACCGGACAGACCGGAACCACCTGCCAGACATCCCGGAACCACCTGCCGAGCACGCCGGAGCCACCTGCTCGCTAGGCCGGAACCACCTGCCAGACAGGCCAAAATCAACAGCTGGCTATGCTAGAACCACCTGGCGGACAGTCCAAAATCACCTGCCTGGCATGCAGGAACCACCTCTCAGACGTAACAGAACCACGTTCCGGACACGCTGGAACCACGTCCTGGACAGACTGGAACCACCTGCCGAGCTCGCCGGAACCACCTGCTCGAGCTGGCAGGACAATCGTGCCGGACACGCCAAAAGGAACTGCCGGCTACACCAGAACCACTTTGTGGACACTCCGAAATCATCTGCCGGACATGCCAGAACCAGCTCTCAGACACACCAGAACCACATGCCGGACACGCCGGAAGCACCTGCTGAGCATGCTTGAGCCACCTGCTCGACTCGCAAGAAACACCTGCCGGACACGCCAAAATCACCTGCCGAGTACGCCAGAACCACTTAGCGGACACTCCGGAATCACAGGTCGGGCATGCCGGAACCACCTCTCAGACTTGCCAGAACCATGTTCCGGACACGCCGGTACCACCTGCCGAGTGTGCCGGAACCACCTGATCCACTCCCGAGGACCACCTGCTGGACACGCCAAAATCACCTGCTGGCTACGCCAGAACCACTCGGCAGACACTCTGGAATAAGCTGCCGGGCATGCCGGAACCACCTCTTAGACATGCCAGAAAGACGTGTCGGACACGCCGGAAACACCTACCCGACAGACCGGAACCACCTGCCAGACATCCCGGAACCACCTGCCGAGCACGCCAGAGCCGCCTGCTCGATAGGCCGGAACCATCTGCCAGACAGGCCAAAATCAACAGCTGGCTATGCTAGAACCACCTGGCGGACAGTCCAAAATCACCTGCCTGGCATGCAGGAACCACCTGTCAGACATGCCAGAACCACGTGCCAATGACACCAGAAGCACCTGCCGAGCATGCCGGAACCACCTGCTCGTCTCGCCAGAACCACCTGCCAGTCATGCAAAAATCACCTGCCGGCTTCGCCACAACCAGTTGGTGAACACTTCTCCATCACCGGCCGGGCTTGCTGGAACCACCTGCCGGTCATGTCAAAATCACCTGCCAACTACGCCAGAACCACTTGTCGACACTGCGGAAACACCTGTCGGGCCGGCCAGAACTACATCTCAGACGTGCCAGAACCTTGTGCGTGTGATGCCGGAACCACACCCCGAACAGACGGAAACCACCTGCCAGACCCGCCTGAACCACCTGCCGAGCACGCCGGAGCCACCTGTTCGACTCACCGGAAGCACCTGCCAGACACGCCAAAATCAACAGCTGGCTATGCGAGAACCATCTGGTGGACAGTCCGGAATCACCTGCCGGGCATGCAGGAACCACCTCTCAGATGTAACGGAACCACGAGCCGGACACGCTGGAACCACGTCCTGGACAGACTGGAACCACCTGCCGAGCACTCCGGAACCACCTGCTCGACTCGCACGACCCACGTGCTGGACACGCCAAAATGAAATTTCGGCTACACCAGAACCACTTACACGACACTCCAGAATCACCTGCCTGGCATGCCAGAACCACCTCTCACACGTTCCAGAAGCACGTGCCGGACATGCCGGAACGACCTATCGGACAGAACGGAACCACATGCCAGACACGCCGGAACCACCTGCCGAGCACGACGGAACCACCTGCCGGACACGCCAAAATCACCTGCGGGCTACTCCAGAACCACTTGGAGGACTCTCCGGGATGACCTGCCGGGCTTGCTGGAACCACCTCTCAGACGTGCCAGAACCATGTGGCAGACAGTCCGGAATCACCTGTTGGGCATGTGGAACCACCTCTGAGACGTACCAGAACCACCTGCCGGACACGCCAAAATCACCTGCCGGCTACGCCAGAACCACTTGGCGGACACTCCGGAATCACCTGCCGGGCATGCCAGCACAACCTCTCAGAAGTGCCAGAAGGACGTGCCGGACAGGCCGGAACCATCTCCCGGACAGACTGAACCACAGGAAACACTCGCCGGAACCACCTGCTTGACTCTCCGTTCCCACCTGCAGGACGCACCAAAATCACCTGCCCGCTACACCAGAACCACTTGGGGGACAACCCGGAATCACGTGAAGGGCATGCCGGCACAACCTCACAGACGTGCCAGAACCTCCTGCCGGACACCTCAGAACCACCTGCCAGACACACTGCAACCACCTGCCGGACACGCGGGAACCACCGGCTCGACCCGCCGGAACCACTGCCAGACATGCAAAATCACCTGCCGGCTACACCAGAACCACTTGGCAAACACTCCGGAATCACCTGCCGGGCATGCCGGAACCACCTCTCAGACATGCCAGAACCACGTGCCAATGACACCAGAAGCACCTGCCGAGCATGCCGGAACCACCTGCTCGACTCGCCAGAACCACCTGCCAGTCATGCAAAAATCACCTGCCGGCTTCGCCACAACCAGTTGGTGAACACTTCCCCATCACCTGCCGGGCTTCCTGGAACCACCTGCGTGTCCTGTCACAATCACCTGCCGACTACACCAGAACCACTTGTCGACACTGCGGAAACACCTGTCGGGCCGGCCAGAACTACATCTCAGACGTGCCAGAACCTTGTGCGTGTGATGCCGGAACCACACCCCGAACAGACGGAAACCACCTGCCAGACCCGCCTGAACCAGCTGCCGAGCACGCCGGAGCCACCTGTTCGACTCACCGGAAGCACCTGCCAGACAGGCCAAAATCAACAGCTGGCTATGCGAGAACCATCTGGCGGACAGTCCGGAATCACCTGCCGGGCATGCAGGAACCACCTCTCAGATGTAACGGAACCACGAGCCGGACACGCTGGAACCACGTCCTGGACAGACTGGAACCACCTGCCGAGCACTCCGGAACCACTTGCTCGACTCGCACGACCCACGTGCTGGACACGCCAAAATGAACTTTCGGCTACACCAGAACCACTTACCCGACACTCCAGAATCACCTGCCTGGCATGCCAGAACCACCTCTCACACGTTCCAGAAGCACGTGCCGGACATGCCGGAACGACCTATCGGACAGAACGGAACCACCTGCCAGACACGCCGGAACCACCTGCTGAACGCGCGACAGCCACCTGCTCGACTCGCCGGATCCACCGGCCGGACAGGCCAATATCAACTGCTGGCTATGCCAGAACCACCTGGGGGACAGTCTGGAATCACCTGCCAGCCATGACGGAACCACCTCTCAGACGTACAAGAACCACGTGCCAGACAAGCTGGAAACACTTACTGGACTGACTGGAACCACCTGCCAGCCACGCCTGAACCACCTGCCGAGCACGATGGAACCACCTGCCGGACACGCCAAATCACCTGCGGGCTACACCAGAACCACTTGGAGAACTCTCCGCGATGACCTGCCGGGCATGCTGGAACCACCTCTCAGACGTACCAGAAGCACGTGGCGGACACCCCAGCACCACCTGCCGGACAGACCGCAACCACCTGCCGGACACGCCGGAACCACCGGCTCGACCCGCCGGAACCACCGCCGGACATGCAAAATCACCTGCCGGCTACGCCAGAACCACTTGGCAAACACTCCGGAATCACCTGCCGGGCATGCCGGAACCACCTCTCATACATGCCAGAACCACGTGCCAATGACCCCGGAAGCACCTGCCGAGCACGCCGGAACCACCTGCTCGACTCGCCAGAACCACCTGCCAGACACGCCAAAATCACCTGCCGGCTACGCCACAACCACTCGGCAGACACTCCGGTATCAGCTGCCCGGCATGCCGGAAACACCTCTCAGAGGTGCCAGAACCACATGCCGGAGAGACTGGAAGCAACTGCCGAACTCGCCGGAAACACCTGCTGGACATGCCGGAACCACCTGCCTGACAGTCCAAAATCATATGCCGGCTATGCCAAAACCACTTGGTGGACACTCCAGAATCACCTGGAGGGCATGCCGGAACCACGTCATGGACAGACTGCAAACACCTGCCGGACACGCCGGAACCACCTGCTCGACTCGCCAGAACCACCTGCCGGACACGCCAAAATCACCTGCCGGCTACGCAAGAACCACTCGGCAGAGACTCCGGAACCACCTCCAGGACAGACCGGAACCACCTGCCGGACACGCCGGGACCACCTGCTTGACTCGCCAGAACCACCTGCCGGACACGCCAAAATCACCAGCCGGCTACTCCACAACCACTTGTCGGACAGTCCAGAATCACCTGCCGGGCATGTTGGAACCACCTCTCAGAGGTGCCACAACAACATGCTGGAGACTGCGGAAGCACCTGCTGAGAATGCCGGAAGTTCCTGATCCAGCCCGCAGAACCACCTGCTGGACATGCCAAAATCACCTGCCGGCTACGCCACAACCTGTTGGTGAACACTTCGGAATCAACTGCCGGGCTTGCTGGAAGCACCTGCCCGTCACGCCAATATCACCTGCCAGCTACGCCAGAACCGCTTGGCGGACACTCCGGAAACACCTGTCGGGCCTGCCAGAACCACATCTCAGACATGCCAGAACCATGTGCCCGAGATGCCGGAACCACACCCCGAACAAACTGAAACCACCTGCCAGACCCGCCTGAACCACCTGCCGAGCACACTGGAACCACCTGCTCGACTCGCCGGAACCACCTACCTGACGCGCAAAAACCACCGGCCAGGTATGCCAGAACCACTTGGTGGTCACTCCGGAATCATCTGCCAGACATGCCAGAAGCAGCTCTCAGACACACCAGAACAACCTGCCGGAGACGCCAGAAGCACCTGCTGAGCATGCCTGAGCCACCTGCTCGACTCGCAAGAAACACCTGCCAGACACGCCAAAATCACCTGCCTGCTACACCAGAAGCACTTGGCAGACAAGCCGGAATCACGTGAAGGGCATGCCGTCACAAACTCTCAGACGTGCCAGAAACGTGTTCATGAGATGCTGGAAACACACCCCGAACAGACGGATACCACCTGCCAGAACTGCCTGAACCACCTGCTGAGCATGCCGGAACCACCTGCTCGACTCACCGGTACCACCTCCCTGACACGCCAAAATCACCTGCTGGGTATGCCAGAACCACTTTTCGGACACTCCGGAATCATCTGCCGGACATGCCGGACCCAGCTCTCAGACACACCAGAACCAAGTGCCGGAGACGCCGGAAGCACCTGCCGAGCATGCTGGAGCCACCTGCTCCACTCGCCAGAAACACCTGCCGGACACGCCAAAATCACCTGCCGGGTATGCCAGAACCACCTGGCGGACACTACGGAATCACCTGCCGCGCATGCCGGAACCACCTCTCAGACGTGCCGGAAGCACGTGCCAGACACGCCGGAAACACCTACCGGACAGACCGGAACCACCTGTCAAGAACGCCGGAGCCACCTGTTCGACTCGCTGGAACCACCTGCCGGACAGGCCAATATCAACTGCTGGCTATGCCAGAAACACCTGGGGGACAGTCCGGGATCACCTGCCAGCCATGGCGGAACCACCTCTCAGACGTACCAGATCCACCTGCCGGAGAAGCTGGAAACACGTCCTGGACAGACTGGAACCACGTGACGGCCATGCCTGAACCACCTGCCGGACACGCCAAAATCACCTGCGGGCTACGCCAGAACCACTTGGACGACTCTCCGAAATGACCTGCCGGGCATGTTGGAACCACCTCTCAGACGTGCCAGAAGCACGTGGCGGACAGTCCGGAATCACCTGTTGGGCATACGCAACCACCTCTGACACGTACCAGAACCACGTGCCGTGCACGCCGGAACCACCTACCGGACAGACCGGAATCAACTTTTGGGCATGCCGGAACCACCAGTCAGATGTGCCAGAAACACGTGCCGGAGACGCCGGAAGCACCTGCCGAGCACGTCGCAACCACCTGCTCAACTCGCCTGAACCACCTGCCGGACACGCCAAAATCACCTGCCCGCTACACCAGCACCACTTCGGGGACAAGCCGCAATCACGTGAGGGGCATGCCGGCAAAGCCTCTCAGACTGAACCTCGTGCCGGACACCACAGAACCACCTGCCGGAGAGACCGGAACCACCTACCGGACACGCGGGAACCACCGCCTCGACCCGCCAGAACGACCGCGGGACATGCAAAATCACCTGCCGGCTACGCCGGAAACACTTGGCGAACACTCTGGAATCACCTGCCGGGCATGCCGGAACCACCTCTCAGATATGCCATAACCACGTGCCAATGACCCCGGAAGCACCTGCCGAGCACGCCGGAACCACCTGCTCGACTCGCCAGAACCACCTGCCAGACACGCCAAAATCACCTGCCGGCTACGACACAACCACTCGGCAGACACTCTGGAATAACATGTCAGGCATTCCGGAACCACCTCTCAGAGGTGCCAGAACCACATGCCAGACACTCCGGAATCACCTGCCGGGCATGCCGGAACCATCTCTCAGACATGCCAGAACCATGTTCCGGACAAGCCGGTACCACCTGCCGAGCTTGCCGGAACCACATGCTGGACACGCCAAAATCACCTGCCGGCTACGCGAGAACCATTCGGCAGACACTCCAGAGTCATATATCAGGGATTCCAGAACCACCTCTCAGAGGTGCCAGAACCACATACCGGAAACTCCGGAATCATCTGCCGGACATGCCAGAACCAGCTCTGAGACACACCAGAACAACGTGCCAGACACGCCGGAAGCACCTGCTGAGCATGCCTGAGCCACATGCTCGACTTGCAAAACACACCTGTCAGACATGCCAAAATCACCTGCCGGCTACGCCAGAACCACTCGGCAGACACTCCGGAACCACCTGCGGGGCATGCCGGAACCACCTCTCAGAGGTGCCAGAACCACATACCGGACACTCCGGAATCACCTGCCGGGCATGCCGGAACCATCTCTCAGACGTGCCAGAACCATGTTCCGGACACGCCGGTACCACCTGCCGAGTATGCCAGAACCAGCTGATCCACTCCCCAGAACCACCTGCTGGACATGCCAGAATCACCTGCCGGCTACGCCAGAACCACTCGGCAGACACTCCGGAACCAGCTGCCGGGCATGCCGGAACCACCTCTCAGAGGTGCCAGAACCACATGCCGGACACTCCGGAATCACCTGCCGGGCATGCCGTAACCATCTCTCAGACGTGCCAGAACCATGTTCCGGACACGCCGGTACCACCTGCCGAGCTCGCCGGAACCACCTGCTGGACACGGCAAAATCAGCTGCTGGCTACGCCAGAACCACTCGGCAGACACTCCGGAATCACATGTCAGGCAATCCGGAACCACCTATCAGAGGTGCCAGAACCACATGCCGGACACTCCGGAATCACCTGCCGGGCTGGCTGGAACCACCTGCCGGTCACGCCAACATCACTTCCCAGCTATGCCAGAACCACTTGGCGAACACCATGGAAACACCTGACGGGCCGGCCGGAACCACCTCTCAGACGCGCTAGAACCATGTGCCTGAGATGCCGGAACCACACCCCTAACAGACCGAAACCACCTGCCAGACCCGCCTGAACCACCTGCCGAGCACGCCGGAACCACCAGCTCGACTCGCTGGAACCACCTGCTCGACTCGCCGGAACCACCTAACTGACACGCCAAAATCACCTGCCGGGTACGCCACAACCACGTGGTGGACACTCCGGAATCACCTGTCGGGCATGCCGGAACCACCTCTCAGAGGTGCCAGAACCACATGCCAGACACTCCGGAATCACCTGCCGGGCATGCCAGAACGATCTCTCAGACGTCCCAAAACCATGTACCGGACACGCCGGTGCCCCCAGCCGAGCTCGCCGGAACCACCTGCTGGACACGCCAAAATCACCTGCCGGCTACGCCACAACCACTCGGCAGACACTCCGGAATCACATGTCAGGCATGCCGGAACCACCTCTCAGTGGTGCCGGAACCACATGCCGGACACTCCGGAATCACCTACCGGGCATGCCAGAACCTTCTCTCAGACGTGCCAGAACCATGTTCCGGACACGCCGGTACCACCTGCCGAGCTCGCCGGAACCACCTGCTGGACACGCCAAAATCACCTGCCGGCTACGCCACAACCACTCGGCAGACACTCCGGAATCACCTGTCGGGCATGCCGTAACCATCTCTCAGACGTGCCAGAACCATGTTCCGGACACTCCGGAATCACCTGCCGGGCTTGCTGTAACCACCTGCCGGTCACGCCAACATCACCTGCCAGCTACGCCAGAACCACTTTGCGGACGCTCCGGAAACACCTGTCGGGCCGGCCGGAACCACCTTTCAGACGTGCCAGAACCATGTGCCTGAGATGCCGGAGCCACACCCCGAACAGACAGAAACCACCTGCCAGACGCACCTGAACCACCTGCTAGCACACCGGAACCACCTGCTCGACTCGCAGGAACCACATACCTGACACGCCAAAACCACCTTCCGGGTATGCCAGATCCACTTGGTGGACACTCCGGAATCATCTGCCGGACATGCCAGAACCAGCTCTCAGACACACCAGAACCACGTGCCGGACAGGCCGGAAGCACCTGCCGGGCTGGCTGGAACCACCTGCCGGTCACGCCAACATCACCTGCCAGCTATGCCAGAACCACTTGGCGAACACCATGGAAACACCTGTCGGGCCGGCCGGAACCATCTCTCAGACGTGCCAGAACCATGTTCCGGACACGCCGGTACCACCTGCTGAGCTCGCCGGAACCACCTGTTGGACACGCCAAAATCACCTGCAGGCTACGCCAGAACCACGTGGTGGACACTCCGGAATCATCTGCCGGACATGCCAGAACCAACTCTGAGACACACCAGAACCACGTGCAAGACACGCCGGAAGCACCTGCTGAGCATGCCTGAGCCACATGCTCGACATGCAAAACACACCTGCCAGACACGCCAAAATCACCTGCCGGGTACGCCAGAACCACGTGGCGGACACTCCGGAATCACCTGTCAGGCATGCCGGAACCACCTCTCAGACGTGCCGGAACCTCGTGCCGGACACGCCAGAACCACCTGCCGGACAGACCGGAACCACCAGCCGGACACGCCGGAACCACCGGCTCGACTCGCCGGAACCACCGCCGGGCATGCAAAATCACCTGCCGGCTACGCCAGAACCACTTGGCGAACACTCTGCCATCACCTACCGGGCATGCCAGAACCACCTCTTGGACTTGCCAGAACCATGTTCCGGACATGCCAGTACCACCTGCCGAGCTCGCCGGAACCACCTGCTGGACACGCCAAAATCACCTGCCGGCTACGCCACAACCACTCGGCAGACACTCCGGAATCACCTGCCGGGCTTGCTGGAACCACCTGCTGGTCACGCCAAGATCACCTGCCAGCTACGCCAGAACCACTTTGCGGACGCTCCGGAAACACCTGGCGGGCGTGCCGGAACCACCTCTCAGACGGGCCACAACCACGTGCCGAAGAGACCAGAAGCACCTGCCGAGCTCGACGGAACCACATGCTGGACATGCCGGAACCACCTGCCTCACAGGCCAAAATCATATGCCGGCTACGCCAAAACCACTTGGTGGACACTCCAGAATCACCTTGCGGGCATGCCGGAACCACGTCATGGACAGACAGCAAACACCTGCCGGACCTGCCGGAGCCACCTGCCGAGCACGCCGGAACCACCTCCTCGACTCTCCAGAGCCACCTGCCGGACACATCAGAAACACCTGCGGGGTACGCCAGAACAACTTGGAGGAATCTCCGGGATCACCTGCCGGGCATGCCGGAACCACCTCTCAGACGTGCCAGAACCATGTGCCGGACACGCCGCAACCACCTGCCAAGCATGCCGGAACCACCAGCTCCACTCCCCAGAACCACCTGCTGGACACACCAAAATCACCTGCCGGCTACGCCAGAACCACTCAGCAGACACTCCGGAACCCCCTCCAGGACAGACCGGAACCACCTGCTGGACACGCCAGGACCGCCTGCTTGACTCGCCAGATCCACCTGCCGGACACGCCAGAATCACCAGCCGGCTACGCCACAACCACTTGTCGGACACTCCGGAATCACCTGCCGGGCATGCCGGAACCACCTCTCAGAGGTGCCACAGCCACATACAGGAGACGGCGGTAGCACCTGCCGAGAATGCCGGAAGATCCTGATCCACTCCCCAGAACCACCTGCCGGACACGCCAAAATCACCTGCCGGCTACGCCAGAACCACTTGGCGGACACTCCAGAATCACCTGCCGGGCATGCCAGCACAACCTCTCCGAAGTGCTGGAAGCACATGCCGGACAGGCCGGAACCATCTCCCGGACAGACCGCAAACACAGGAAACACTCGCCGGAACCACCTGCTTGACTCACCGGTCCCACCTGCCGGACACGCCAAAATCACCTGCACGCTACACCAGAACCACTTGGCGGACAAGCCGGAATAACGTGAAGTGCATGCCGATACAACCTCTCAGACGTGCCAGAACCTCGTGCCGGACACCCCAGAAGCACCTGCTGGACAGACGGGAAACACCTGCCGGACACGCCGGAACCACCGGCTCGACTCGCCGGAACCATTGCCGGACATGCAAAATCACCGGCCGGCTACGGCAGAACCACTTGGCGAACACTCGGGAATCACCTGCCGGGCATGGCGGAACCACCTCTCAGACATGCCGGAACCACATGCCAATGACACCGGAAGCACCTGCCGAGCACGCCAGAACCACCAGCTCGACTCGCCAAAAGCACCTGCTGGACACGCCAAAATCACCTGCCGGCTACGCCACAACCACTCGAGAGACACTCGGGAATCACATGTAAGGCATGCCGGAACAACCTCTCAGAGCTGCCAGAACCACATGCCGGACACTCCTGAATCACCTGCCGGGCATGACGGAACCATCTCTCAGACGTGCCAGAACCATGTTCCGGACACGCCGGTACCACCTGCCGAGCTCGCAGGAACCACCTGCTGGACACGCCAAAATCACCTGCCGGCTACGCCGGAACCACATGGCGAACACTCCGGAATCACCTGCCGGGCATGCCGGAACCACCTCTCAGACGTGCCAGAACCTCGTGCCGGACACGCCAGAACCACCTGCCGGACAGACCGGAACCACCTGCCGGACACGCCGGAACCACCGGCTCGACTCGCCGGAACCACCACCGGACATGCAAAATCACCTGCCGGCTACGCCAGAATCACTTGGCGAACACTCCGGAATCACCTCCAGGGCATGCCGGAACCACCTCTAAGACTTGCCAGAACCATGTTCCGGACATGCCGGTACCACCTGCCGAGTATGCCGGAACCACCTGCTCCACACCCCAGAACCACCAGCTGGACACGCCAAAATCACCTGCCGGCTACGCCAGAACCACTCGGCAGACACTCCGGAACCACCTGCCGTGCATGCCGGGACCACCTCTCAGAGGTGCCAGAACCACATGCCGGAACCTCCGGAATCACCTGCCGGGCATGCCGGAACCATCTCTCAGACGTGCCAGAACCATGTTCCGGACACGCCGGTACCACCTGCCGAGCTCGCTGAATCCACCTGCTGGACACGCCAAAATCACCTGCCGGCTATGCCAGAACCACTCAGCAGACACTCTGGAATCACATGTCAGGCATTCCGGAACCACCTCTCAGAGGTGCCAGAACCACATGCCGGACACTCCGGAATCACCTGCCGGGCATACCAGAACAATCTCTCAGACGTTCCAAAACCATGTTCCGGACACATTGGTACCACCTGCCGAGCTCGCCGGAACCACCCGCTGGACACGCCAAAATCACCTGCCGGCTACGCCAGAACCACTCGGCAGACACTCCGGAATCACATGTCAGGCATTCCGGAACCACCTCTCAGAGGTGCCAGAACCACATGCCGGACACTCCGGAATCACCCGCCGGGCTGGCTGGAACCACCTGCCGGTCACGCCAACATCACCTGCCAGCTACACCAGAACCACTTTGCGGACGCTCCGGAAACACCTGTCGGGCCGGCCGGAACCACCTCTCAGATGTGCCAGAACCATGTGCCTGAGATGCCGGAACCACACCCCGAACAGACCGAAACCACCTGCCAGACCCGCCTGAACCACCTGCCGAGCACACCGGAACAACCTACTCGAATCGCAGGAACCACCTACCTGACACGCCAAAATCACCTGCCGGGTATGCCAGAGCCACTTGGTGGACACTCCGGAACCACCTGACGGGCATGCCGGAACCACCTCTCAGAGGTGCCAGAACCACATGCCGGACACTCCGCAATCACCTGCCGGGCATGCCGGAACCATCTCTCAGACGTGCCAGAACCATGTTCCGGACACGCCGGTACCACCTGCCGAGCTCGCCGGAACCACCTGCTGGACACGCGAAAATCACCTGCCGGCTACGCCACAACCACTCGAGAGACACTCGGGAATCACATGTAAGGCATGCCGGAACAACCTCTCAGAGGTGCCAGAACCACATGCCGGACACTCCGGAATCACCTGCCGGGCATGCCGGAACCATCTCTCAGACGTGCCAGAACCATGTTCCGGACACGCTGGTACCACCTGCCGAGCTCGCCGGATCCACCTGCTGGACACGCCAAAATCACCTTCCGGCTATGCCAGAACCACTCAGCAGACACTCTGGAATCACATGTCAGGCATTCCGGAACCACCTCTCAGAGGTGCCAGAACCACATGCCGGACACTCCGGAATCACCTGCCGGGCATGCCAGAACAATCTCTCAGACGTGCCAAAACCATGTTAGGGACACGCCGGTACCACCTGCCGAGCTCGCAGGAACCACCTGCTGGACACGCCAAAATCACCTGCCGGCTATGCCAGAACCACGTGGTGGACACCCTGGAATCATCTGCCGGACATGACAGAACCAGCTCTCAGACACACCAGAACCACGTGCCGGACACGCCGGAAGCACCTGCTGAGCATGCCTGAGCCACATGCTCGACTTGCAAAACACACCTGCCAGACACGCCAAAATCACCTGCCGGGTACGCCAGAACCACGTGGCGGACACTCCGGAATCACCTGTCGGGCATGCCGGAACCACCTCTCAGACGTGCCAGAACCTTGTGCCGGACACTGCAGAACCACCTGCCGGACAGACCGGAACCACCTGCCGGACACGCCGGAACCACCGGCTCGACTCGCCGGAACCACCGCCGGACATGCAAAATCACCTGCCGGCTACACCAGAACCACTTGGCGAACACTGCGGAATCACCTGCCGGGCATGCCGGAACCACATCTCAGACTTGCCAGAACCATGTTCCGGACACGCCGGTACCACCTGCCGAGTATTCCGAAACCACCTGCTCCACTCCCCAGAACCACCTGCTGGACACGCCAGAAGCACCTGCCGGCTACGCCAGAACCACTCTGCAGACACTCCGGAACCACCTGCCGGGCATGCCGGAACCACCTCTCAGAGGTGCCAGAACCACATGCCGGACACTCCGGAATCACCTGCCGGGCATGCCAGAACCATCTCTCAGACGTGCCACAACCACGTGCCAAAGAGACCAGAAGCAACTGCCGAGCTCGCCGGAACCACCTGCTCGACTGGCAGGACAATCGTGCCGGACACGCCAAAAGGAACTGCCGGCTACACCAGAACCACTTAACCGACACTCCAGAATCACCTGCCTGGAAGGCCAGAACCAACTCTCAGACGTGCCAGAAGCACGTGCCGGGCATGCCGGAACGACCTACCGGACAGACCGGAACCACCTGCCTGACATGCCGGAACCAACTGCCGAGCACGCCAGAGCCACCTGCTCCCCTTGCCGGAACCACCTGCCAGACAGGCCAAAATCAACAGCTGGCTGTGCGAGAACCACCTGGGGGACAGTCCGGAATCACCTGCCAGCCATGGCGGAACCACCTCTCAGACGTACCAGAACCACGTGCCGGACAATCTGGAAACACGTACTGCACAGACTGGAACCACCTGCCGGCCACGCCTGAACCACCTGCCGAGCACGACGGAACCACCTGCCGGACACGCCAAAATCACCTGCGGGCTACTCCAGAACCACTTGGAGGACTCTCCGGGATGACCTGCCGGGCATGCTGGAACCACCTCTCAGACGTGCCAGAACCATGTGGCAGACAGTCCGGAATCACCTGTTGGGCATGTGGAACCACCTCTGAGACGTACCAGAACCACCTGCCGGACACTCCAAAATCACCTGCCGGCTACGCCAGAACCACTTGGCGGACACTCCGGAATCACCTGCTGGGCATGCCAGCACAACCTCTCAGAAGTGCCAGAAGCACGTGCCGGACAGGCCGGAACCATCTCCCGCACAGACTGGAACCACAGGAAACACTCGCCGGAACCACCTGCTTGACTCACCGGTCCCACCTGCAGGACACACCAAAATCACCTGCCCGCTACACCAGAACCACTTGGGGCACAAGCCGGAATCACGTGAAGGGCATGCCGGCACAACCTCACAGACGTGCCAGAACCTCCTGCCGGACACCTCAGAACCACCTGCCAGACAGACTGCAACCACCTGCCGGACACGCGGGAACCACCGGCTCGACCCGCCGGAACCACTGCCAGACATGCAAAACCACCTGCCGGCTACACCAGAACCACTTGGCAAACACTCCGGAATCACCTGCCGGGCATGCCGGAACCACCTCTCAGACATGCCAGAACCACGTGCCAATGACACCAGAAGCACCTGCCGAGCATGCCGGAACCACCTGCTCGACTCGCCAGAACCACCTGCCAGTCATGCAAAAATCACCTGCCGGCTTCGCCACAACCAGTTGGTGAACACTTCCCCATCACCTGCCGGGCTTGCTGGAACCACCTGCCGGTCCTGTCAAAATCACCTGCCAACTACACCAGAACCACTTGTCGACACTGCGGAAACACCTGTCGGGCCGGCCAGAACTACATCTCAGACGTGCCAGAACCTTGTGCGTGTGATGCCGGAACCACACCCCGAACAGACGGAAACCACCTGCCAGACCCGCCTGAACCAGCTGCCGAGCACGCCGGAGCCACCTGTTCGACTCACCGGAAGCACCTGCCAGACAGGCCAAAATCAACAGCTGGCTATGCGAGAACCATCTGGCGGACCGTCCGGAATCACCTGCCGGGCATGCAGGAACCACGTCTCAGATGTAACGGAACCACGAGCCGGACACGCTGGAACCACGTCCTGGACAGACTGGAACCACCTGCCGAGCACTCCGGAACCACCTGCTCGACTCGCACGAGCCATGTGCTGGACACGCCAAAATGAACTTTCGGCTACACCAGAACCACTTACCCGACACTCCAGAATCACCTGCCTGGCATGCCAGAACCACCTCTCACACGTTCCAGAAGCACGTGCCGGACATGCCGGAACGACCTATCGCACAGAACGGAACCACCTGCCAGACACGCCGGAACCACCTGCTGAACACGCCACAGCCACCTGCTCGACTCGCCGGATCCACCGGCCGGACAGGCCAATATCAACTGCTGGCTATGCCAGAACCACCTGGGGGACAGTCCGGAATCACCTGCCAGCCATGGCGGAACCACCTCTCAGACGGACAAGAACCACGTGCCAGACAAGCTGGAAACACTTACTGGACAGACTGGAACCACCTGCCGGCCACGCCTGAACCACCTGCCAAGCACGATGGAACCACCTGCCGGACACGCCAAAATCACCTGCGGGCTACACCAGAACCACTTGGAGAACTCTCAGGGATGACCTCCCGGGCATGCTGGAACCACCTCTCAGACGTACCAGAAGCACGTGGCGGACACCCCAGCACCACCTGCCGGACAGACCGCAACCACCTGCCGGACACGCCGGAACCAACGGCTTGACCCGCCGGAACCACCGCCGGACATGCAAAATCACCTGCCGGCTACGCCAGAACCACTTGGCGAACACTCCGGAATCACCTGCCGGGCATGCCGGAACCACCTCTCAGACATGCCAGAACCACGTGCCAATGACCCCGGAAGCACCTGCCGAGCACTCCGGAACCACCTGCTCGACTCGCCAGAACCACCTGCCAGACACGCCAAAATCACCTGCCGGCTACGCCACAGCCACTCGGCAGAGACTCCGGAACCGCCTCCAGGACAGACCGGAATCACCTGCCGGACACGCTGGGACCACCTGCTTGACTCCCCAGAACCACCTGCCGGACACGCCAAAATCACCTGCCGGCTACGCCACAACCACTCGGCAGACACTCTGGTATCAGCTGCCGGGCATGCCGGAACCACCTCTCAGAGGTGACAGAACCACATGCCGGAGTGACTGGAAGCAGCTGCCGAACTCGCCGGAAACACCTGCTGGACATGCCGGAACCACCTGCCTGACAGTCCAAAATCATATGCCGGCTATGCCAAAACCACTTGGTGGACACTCCAGAATCACCTGGAGGGCATGCCGGAACCACGTCAGGGACAGACTGCAAACACCTGCCGGACACGCCGGAACCACCTGCTCGACTCTCCAGAACCACCTGCCGGACACGCCAAAATCACCTGCCGGCTACGCCACAACCAGTTGGTGAACACTTCGGAATCACCTGCGACGCTTGCCGGAACCACCTGCCGGTCACGCCAAAATCACCTGCCGGCTACGCCAGAACCACTCGGCAGAGACTCCGGAACCACCTCCAGGACAGACCGGAATCACCTGCCGGACACGCCGGGACCACCTGCTTGACTCGCCAGAACCACCTGCCGGACACGCCAAAATCACCAGCCGGCTACTCCACAACCACTTGTCGGACACTCCAGAATCACCTGCCGGGCATGTTGGAACCACCTCTCAGAGGTGCCACAACAACATGCTGGAGACTGCGGAAGCACCTGCTGAGAATGCCGGAAGTTCCTGATCCACTCCACAGAACCACCTGCTGGACACGCCAAAATCACCTGCCGGCTACGCCACAACCACTCGGCAGAGACTCCGGAACCACCTCCAGGACAGACCAGAATCACCTGCCGGACACGCCGGGACCACCTGCTTGACTCGCCAGAACCACCTGCTGGACACGCCAAAATCACCAGCCGGCTACTCCACAACCACTTGTCGGACACTCCAGAATCACCTGCCGGGCATGTTGGAACCACCTCTCAGAGGTGCCACAACAACATGCTGGAGACTGCGGAAGCACCTGTTGAGAATGCCGGAAGTTCCTGATCCACTCCACAGAACCACCTGCTGGACACGCCAAAATCACCTGTCGGCTACGCCACAACCAGTTGGTGAACACTTCGGAATCAACTGCTGGGCTTGCTGGAAGCACCTGCCGGTCACGCCAATATCACCTGCCAGCTACGCCAGAACCGCTTGGCGGACACTCCGGAAACACCTATCGGGCCTGCCAGAACCACAACTCAGACGTGCCAGAACCATGTGCTCGAGATGCCGGAACCACACCCCGAACAGACTGAAACCACCTGCCAGACCCGCCTGAACCACCTGCCAAGCACACTGGAACCACCTGCTCGACTCGCCGGAACCACCTACCTGACGCGCAAAAACCACCGGCCGGGTATGCCAGAACCACTTGGTGGTCACTCCGGAATCATCTGCCAGACATGCCAGAAGCAGCTCTCAGACACACCAGAACAACCTGCCGGAGACGCCAGAAGCACCTGCTGAGCATGCCTGAGCCACCTGCTCGACTCGCAAGAAACACCTGCCAGACACGCCAAAATCACCTGCCTGCTACACCAGAACCACTTGGCGGACACTCCAGAATCACCTGGAGGGCATGCCGGAACCACGTCATGGACAGACTGCAAACACCTGCCGGACACGCCGGAACCACCTGCTCGACTCGCCAGAACCACCTGCCGGACACGCCAAAATCACCTGCCGGCTACGCCAGAACCACTTGGCGGACACTCCGGAATCACCTGCCGGGGATGCCAGCACAACCTCTCAGAAGTGCCAGAAGCACGTGCCGGACAGGCCGGAACCATCTCCCGCACAGACTGGAACCACAGGAAACACTCGCCGGAACCACCTGCTTGACTCACCGGTCCCACCTGCAGGACACACCAAAATCACCTGCCCGCTACACCAGAACCACTTGGGGGACAAGCCGGAATCACGTGAAGGGCATGCCGGCACAACCTCACAGACGTGCCAGAACCTCCTGCCGGACACCTCAGAACCACCTGCCAGACAGACTGCAACCACCTGCCGGACACGCGGGAACCACCGGCTCGACCCGCCGGAACCACTGCCAGACATGCAAAATCACCTGCCGGCTACACCAGAACCACTTGGCAAACACTCCGGAATCACCTGCCGGGCATGCCGGAACCACCTCTCAGACATGCCAGAACCACGTGCCAATGACACCAGAAGCACCTGCCGAGCATGCCGGAACCACCTGCTCGACTCGCCAGAACCACCTGCCAGTCATGCAAAAATCACCTGCCGGCTTCGCCACAACCAGTTGGTGAACACTTCCCCATCACCTGCCGGGCTTGCTGGAACCACCTGCCGGTCCTGTCAAAATCACCTGCCAACTACGCCAGAACCACTTGTCGACACTGCGGAAACACCTGTCGGGCCGGCCAGAACTACATCTCAGACGTGCCAGAACCTTGTGCGTGTGATGCCGGAACCACACCCCGAACAGACGCAAACCACCAGCCAGACCCGCCTGAACCAGCTGCCGAGCACGCCGGAGCCACCTGTTCGACTCACCGGAAGCACCTGCCAGACAGGCCAAAATCAACAGCTGGCTATGCGAGAACCATCTGGCGGACAGTCCGGAATCACCTGCCGGACACGCCGGAAATACCGGCTCGACCCGCCGGAACCACCGCCGGACATGAAAAATCACCTGCTGGCTACGCCAGAACCACTTGGCGAACACTCCGGAATCACCTGCCGGGCATGCCGGAACCACCTCTCAGACATGCCAGAACCATGTGCCAATGACCCCGGAAGCACCTGCCGTGCACACCAGAACCACCTGCTCGACTCACCAGAACCACCTGCCGGACACACCAAAATCACCTGCCGGCTACGACACAACCACTCGGCAGACACTCCGGTATCAGCTGCCGGGCATGCCGGAACCACCTCTCAGAGGTGCCAGAACCACATGCCGGAGAGACTGGAAGCAACTGCCGAACTCGCCGGAAACACATGCTGGACATGCCGGAACCACCTGCCTGACAGTCCAAAATCATATGCCGGCTATGCCAAAACCACTTGGTGGACACTCCAGAATCACCTGGAGGGCATGCCAGAACCACGTCATGGACAGACTGCAAACACCTGCCGGACACGCCGGAACCACCTGCTCGACTCTCCAGAACCACCTGCCGGACACGCCAAAATCACCTGCCGGCTACGCCACAACCAGTTGGTGAACACTTCGGAATCACCTGCGACGCTTGCCGGAACCACCTGCCGGTCACGCCAAAATCACCTGCCGGCTACGCCACAACCACTCGGCAGAGACTCCGGAACCACCTCCAGGACAGACCGGAATCACCTGCCGGACACGCCGGGACCACCTGCTTGACTCGCCAGAACCACCTGCCGGACACGCCAAAATCACCAGCCGGCTACTCCACAACCACTTGTCGGACACTCCGGAATCACCTGCTGGGCATGTTGGAACCACCTCTCAGAGGTGCCACAACAACATGCTGGAGACTGCGGAAGCACCTGTTGAGAATGCCGGAAGTTCCTGATCCACTCCACAGAACCACCTGCTGGACACGCCAAAATCACCTGCCGGCTACGCCACAACCAGTTGGTGAACACTTCGGAATCAACTGCCGGGCTTGCTGGAAGCACCTGCCGGTCACGCCAATATCACCTGCCAGCTACGCCAGAACCGCTTGGCGGACACTCCGGAAACACCTGTCGGGCCTGCCAGAACCACATCTCAGACGTGTCAGAACCATTTGCCCGAGATGCCGGAACCACACCCCGAACAGACTGAAACCACCTGCCAGACCCGCCTGAACCACCTGCCGAGCACACTGGAACCACCTGCTCGACTCGCCGGAACCACCTGCCAGTCGTGCAAAAATCACCTGCCGGCTTCGCCACAACCTGTTGGTGAACACTTCCCTATCACCTGCCGGGCTTGCTGGAACCACCTGCCGGTCATGTCAAAATCACCTGCCAACTACGCCAGAACCACTTGTCGACACTGCGGAAACACCTGTCGGGCCGGCCAGAACTACATCTCAGACGTGCCAGAACCTTGTGCGTGTGATGCCGGAACCACACCCCGAACAGACTGAAACCACCTGCCAGACCCGCCTGAACCACCTGCCGAGCACACTGGAACCACCTGCTCGACTCGCCGGAACCACCTACCCGATGCGCAAAAACCACCGGCCGGGTATGCCAGAACCACTTGGTGGTCACTCCGGAATCATCTGCCAGACATGCCAGAAGCAGCTCTCAGACACACCAGAACAACCTGCCGGAGACGCCAGAAGCACCTGCTGAGCATGCCTGAGCCACCTGCTCGACTCGCAAGAAACACCTGCCAGACACGCCAAAATCCCCTGCCTGCTACACCAGAAGCACTTGGCAGATAAGCCGGAATCACGTGAAGGGCGTGCCGTCACAATCTCTCAGACGTGCCAGAACCTCGTGCCGGACACCCCAGAACACCCTGCCGGACAGACCGGAACCACCTGCCGGACACGCCGGAACCACCGGCGCGACTCGCCGGAACCACCCCCGGACATGCAAAATCACCTGCCGGCTACGCCAGAAACACTTGGCGAACACACCGGAATCACCTGCCGGGCATGTCGGAAGCACCTCTCAGACATGTCAGAACCACGTGCCAAGGACACCGGAAGCACCTGCCGAGCACGCCGGAACCACCTGCTCGACTCGCCAGAACCACCTGCCGCACATGCCAAAATCACCTGCCAGGTATGCCAGAACCACTTTGTGGACACTCCGAAATCATCTGCCGGACATGCCAGAACCAGCTCTCAGACACACCAGAACCACATGCCGGACACGCCGGAAGCACCTGCTGAGCATGCCTGAGCCACCTGCTCGACTCGCAAGAAAGACCTGCCGGACACGCCAAAATCACCTGCCGAGTACGCCAGAACCACTTGGCGGACACTCCGGAATCACAGGTCGGGCATGCCGGAACCACCTCTCAGACTTGCCAGAACCATGTTCCGGACACGCCGGTACCACCTGCCGAGTATGCCGGAACCACCTGATCCACTCCCGAGGACCACCTGCTGGACACGCCAAAATCACCTGCTGGCTACGCCAGAACCACTCGGCAGACACTCCGGAATAAGCTGCCGGGCATGCCGGAACCACCTCTTAGACATGCCAGAAGGACGTGTCGGACACGCCGGAAACACCTACCGGACAGACCGGAACCACCTGCCAGACATCCCGGAACCACCTGCCGAGCACGCCGGAGCCGCCTGCTCGATAGGCCGGAACCACCTGCCAGACAGGCCAAAATCAACAGCTGGCTATGCTAGAACCACCTGGCGGACAGTCCAAAATCACCTGCCTGGCATGCAGGAACCACCTCTCAGACGTAACAGAACCACGTTCCGGACACGCTGGAACCACATCCTGGACAGACTGGAACCACCTGCCGAGCTCGCCGGAACCACCTGCTCGACTGGCAGGACAATCGTGCCGGACACGCCAAAAGGAACTGCCGGCTACACCAGAACCACTTAACCGACACTCCAGAATCACCTGCCTGGAAGGCCAGAACCACCTCTCAGACGTGCCAGAAGCACGTGCCGGGCATGCCGGAACGACCTACCGGACAGACCGGAACCACCTGCCTGACATGCCGGAACCAACTGCCAGACAGGCCAAAATCAACAGCTGGCTGTGCGAGAACCACCTGGGGGACAGTCCGGAATCGCCTGCCAGCCATGGCGGAACCACCTCTCAGACGTACCAGAACCACCTGCCGGAGAAGCTGGAAACACGTCCTGGACAGTCTGGAACCACCTGCCGGCCAAGCCTGAACCACCTGCCGAGCACAACGGAACAACCAGCCAGACACGCCAAAATCACCTGCGTTTTATGCCAGAACCACTTGGAGGACTCTCTGGGATGACCTGCCGGGCATGCCGGAACCACCTCTCAGACGTGCCAGAACCATGTGGCGGACAGTCCGGAATCACCTGTTGGGCATGCGCAACCACCTCTGACACGTAAAAGAACCACATGCCGTGCAGAATGGAACCACCTACCGGACAGACCGGAATCACATTTCGGGCATGGCGGAACCACCAGTCAGATGTGCCAGAGACATGTGCCGGAGACGCCGGAAGCACCTGCCAAGCACGTTGGAACCACCTGCTCAACTCGCCTGAACCACCTGCCGGACACGCCAAAATCACCTGCCCGCTACACCAGCACCACTTCGGGGACAAGCCGGAATCACGTGAGGGGCATGCCGGCACAGCCTCTCAGACTGAACCTCGTGCCGGACACCACAGAACCACCTGCCGGACAGACCGGAACCACCTGCCGGACATGCCAAAATCACCTGCCGACTATGCCAGAACCACTTGGCGAACACTCCGGAATCACTTGCCGGGCATGCAGGAACCACCTCTCAGACATGCCAGAACCCCGTGCCAATGACCCCGGAAGCACGAGCCGAGCACGCCGGAACCACCTGCTCCACTCGCCAGAACCACCTGCCGATCACGCAAAAATCACCTGCCGGCTACGCCACAACCAGTTGGTGAACACTTTGGAATCACCTGCCAGGCTTGCTGGAACCACCTGCCAGTCATGCCAAAATCACCTGCCAACTACGCCAGAACCGCTTGGCGGACACTGTAGAAACACCTGTCGGGCCGGCTGGAACCACATCTCAGACGTGCCAGAACCATGTGCATGAGATGCTGGAACCACACCCCGAACAGACGGAAAACACCTGCCAGACCCGTCTGAAGAACCTGCCGAGCACGCCGGAGCCAACTGCTCGACTCGCTGGAACCAACTAACTGACATGCCAAAATCACCAGGCGGGTAAGCCAGAACCGCTTGTAGGACTCTCTGGGATGACCTGCCGGGCATGCCGGAACCACCTCTCAGACGTGCCAGAACCATGTGGAGGACAGTCCGGAATCACCTGTTGGGCATGCGCAACCACCTCTGAGACGTACCAGAACCACATGCCGTGCAGGCTGGAACCACCTACCGGACAGACCGGAATCACCTTTCGGGCCTGCCGGAACCACCTGTCAGATGTGCCAGAAACACGTGCCGGAGACGCCGGAAGCACCTGCCAAGCACGTTGGAACCACCTGCTCTACTCGCATGAACCACCTGCCGGACATGCCAAAATCACCTGCCGACTATGCCAGAACCACTTGGCGAACACTCCGGAATCACTTGCCGGGCATGCAGGAACCACCTCTCAGACATGCCAGAACCCCGTGCCAATGACCCCGGAAGCACCAGCCGAGCACGCCGGAACCACCTGCTCGACTCGCCAGAACCACCTGCCGATCACGCAAAAATCACCTGCCGGCTACGCCACAACCAGTTGGTGAACACTTTGGAATCACCTGCCGGGCTTGCTGGAACCACCTGCCAGTCATGCCAAAATCACCTGCCAACTACGCCAGAACCGCTTGGCGGACACTGCGGAAACACCTGTCGGGCCGGCTGGAACCACATCTCAGACGTGCCAGAAACGTGTTCATGAGATGCTGGAACCACACCCCGAACAGACGGATACCACCTGCCAGAACCGCCTGAACCACCTGCCGAGCATGCCGGAGCCACCTGCTCGACTCGCCAGAAACAGCTGCCGGACACGCCAAAATCACCTGCCGGGTATGCCAGAACCACCTGGCGGACACTACGGAATCACCTGCCGCGCATGCCGGAACCACCTCTCAGACGTACCAGAACCACCTGCCAGAGAAGCTGGAAACACGTCCTGGACAGACTGGAACCACGTGACGGCCATGCCTGAACCACCTGCTGAGCACAGCGGAAGCACCTGCCGGACACGCCAAAATCACCTGCGGGCTATGCCAGAACCACTTGGACGACTCTCCGAAATGACCTGCCGGGCATGTTGGAACCACCTCTCAGACGTGCCAGAAGCACGTGGCGGACAGTCCGGAATCACCTGTTGGGCATACGCAACCACCTCTGACACGTACCAGAACCACGTGCCGTGCACGCCGGAACCACCTACCGGACAGACCGGAATCAACTTTAGGGCATGCCGGAACCACCAGTCAGATGTGCCAGAAACACGTGCCGGAGACGCCGGAAGCACCTGCCGAGCACGTCGCAACCACCTGCTCAACTCGCCTGAACCACCTGCCGGACATGCCAAAATCACCTGCCCGCTACACCAGCACCACTTCGGGGACAAGCCGGAATCACGTGAGGGGCATGCCGGCACAGCCTCTCAGACTGAACCTCGTGCCGGACACCACAGAACCACCTGCCGGACAGACCGGAACCACCTGCCGGACACGCCGGAACCACCGGCTCGACCCGCCGGAACGACCGCTGGACATGCAAAATCACCTGCCGGCCACGCCGGAAACACTTGGCGAACACTCCGGAATCACCTGCCGGGCATGCCGGAACCACCTCTCAGATATGCCAGAACCACGTGCCAATGACCCCGGAAGCACCTGCCTAGCACGCCGGAACCAGTTGGGGAACACTTCGGAATCACCTGCCGGGCTTGCTGGAACCACCTGCCGGTCATGCCAAAATCGCCTGCCAACTACGCCAGTACCACTTGGCGGACACTGTGGCAACACCTGTCGGGCCGGCCGGAACCACATCTCAGACGTGCCAGAACCATGTGCATGAGATGCTGGAACCACACCCCGAACAGACGGAAAACACCTGCCAGACCCGTCTGAACAACCTGCCGAGCACGCTGGAGCCACCTGCACGACTCGCCGGAACCACCTACCTGACATGCCCAAATCACCAGCTGGGTATGCCAGAACCACTTGGCGGACACTCCGGAATCATCTGCCGGACATGCCGGAACCAGCTCTCAGACACACCAGAACCACGTGCCGGAGACGCCGGAAGCACCTGCCGAACATGCCGGAGCCACCTGCTCGACTCGCCAGGAACACCTGCCGGACACGCCAAAATCACCTGCCTGGTACGCCAGAACCACCTGGCGGACATTCTGAAACCACCTGTCGCACATGCCGGAACCACCTCTCAGACGTGCCGGAAGCACGTGCCGGACACGCCGGAATCACCTACCGGACAGACCGGAACCACCTGCCGTGCACGCCTGAGCCACCTGTTCGACTCGCTGGAACCACCTGCCGGACAGGCCAATATCAACTGCTGGCTATGCCAGAACCACCTGGGGGACGGTCCGGAATCGCCTGCCAGCCATGGCGGAACCACCTCTCAGACGTACCAGAACCACCTGCCGGAGAAGCTGGAAACACGTCCTGGACAGTCTGGAACCACCTGCCGGCCAAGCCTGAACAACCTGCCAAGCACAACGGAACAACCTGCCAGACACGCCAAAATCACCTGCGTGTTATGCCAGAACCACTTGGAGGACTCTCTGGGATGACCTGCCGGGCATGCCGGAACCACCTCTCAGACGTGCCAGAACCATGTGGCGGACAGTCCGGAATCACCTGTTGGGCATGCGCAACCACCTCTGAGACGTACCAGAACCACATGCCGTGCAGGCTGGAACCACCTACCGGACAGACCGGAATCACCTTTCGGGCATGCCGGAACCACCTGTCAGATGTGCCAGAAACACGTGCCAGAGACGCCGGAAGCACCTGCCAAGCACGTTGGAACCACCTGCTCAACTCGCCTGAACCACCTGCCGGACATGCCCAAATCACCTGCCGACTATGCCAGAACCACTTGGCGAACACTCCGGAATCACTTGCCGGGCATGCAGGAACCACCTCTCAGACATGCCAGAACCCCGTGCCAATGACCCCGGAAGCACCAGCCGAGCACGCCGGAACCACCTGCTCGACTCACTGGTACCACCTCCCTGACACGCCAAAATCACCTGCTGGGTATGCCAGAACCACTTGGCGGACACTCCGGAATCATCTGTCGGACATGCTGGAACCAGCTCTCAGACACACCAGAACCAAGTGCCGGAGACGCCGGAAGCACCTGCCGAGCATGCCAGAGACATCTGCTCGACTCGCCGGAACCACCTACCTGACACGCCCAAATCACCAGCCGGATATGACAGAACCATTTGGCGGACACTCCGGAATCATCTGCCGGACATGCCGGAACCAGCTCTCAGACACACCAGAACCAAGTGCCGGAGACGCCGGAAGCACCTGCCGAGCATGCCGGAGCCACCTGCTCGACTCGCCAGAACCACCTGCCAATCACGCAAAAATCACCTGCCGGCTACGCCACAACCAGTTGGTGAACACTTCGGAATCACCTGCCGGGCTTGCTGGAACCACCTGCCGGTCATTCCAAAATCACCTGCCAACTACGCCAGTACCACTTGGCGGACACTGTGGAAACACCTGTCGGGCCGGCCGGAACCACATCTCAGACGTGCCAGAACCATGTGCATGAGATGCTGGAACCACACCCCGAACAGTCGGAAAACACCTGCCAGACCCATCTGAACAACCTGCCGAGCACGCCGGAGCCACCTACCTGACATGCCAAAATCACCAGCCGGGTATGCCAGAACCACTTGGCGGACACTCCGGAATCATCTGCCGGACATGCCGGAACCAGCTGTCAGACACACCAGAACCACGTGCCGGAGACGCCGGAAGCACCTGCCGAGCATGCCGGAGCCACCTGCTTGACTTGCCAGAAACACCTGCCGGACACGCCAAAATCACCTGCCTGGTACGCCAGAACCACCTGGCGGACACTCCAAAATCACCTGTCGCGCATGCCGGAACCACCTCTCAGACGTGCCGGAAGCACGTGCCGGACACGCCGCAATCACCTACCGGACAGACCGGAACCAGCTGCCGAGCACGCCGGAGCCACCTGTTCGACTCGCTGGAACCACCTGCCGGACAGGCCAATATCAACTGCTGGCTATGCCAGAACCACCTGGGGGACGGTCCGGAATCGCCTGCCAGCCATGGCGGAACCACCTCTCAGACGTACCAGAACCACCTGCCGGAGAAGCTGGAAACACGTCCTGGACAGTCTGGAACCACCTGCCGGCCAAGCCTGAACCACCTGACAAGCACAACGGAACAACCAGCCAGACACGCCAAAATCACCTGCGTGTTATGCCAGAACCACTTGGAGGACTCTCTGGGATGACCTGCCGGGCATGCCGGAACCACCTCTCAGACGTGCCAGAACCATGTGGCGGACAGTCCGGAATCACCTGTTGGGCATGCGCAACCACCTCTGAGACGTACCAGAACCACATGCTGTGCAGGCTGGAACCACCTACCGGACAGACCGGAATCACCTTTCGGGCATGCCGGAACTACCTGTCAGATGTGCCAGAAACACGTGCCGGAGACGCCGGAAGCACCTGCCAAGCACGTTGGAACCACCTGCTCTACTCGCCTGAACCACCTGCCGGACATGCCAAAATCACCTGCCGACTATGCCAGAACCACTTGGCGAATACTCCGGAATCACTTGCCGGGCATGCAGGAACCACCTCTCAGACATGCCAGAACCCCGTGCCAATGACCCCGGAAGCACCAGCCGAGCACGCCGGAACCACCTGCTCGACTCGCCAGAACCACCTGCCGATCACGCAAAAATAACCTGCCGGCTACGCCACAACCAGTTGGTGAACACTTTGGAATCACCTGCCAGGCTTGCTGGAACCACCTGCCAGTCATGCCAAAATCACCTGCCAACTACGCCAGAACCGCTTGGCGGACACTGCGGAAACACCTGTCGGGCCGTCTGGAACCACATCTCAGACGTGCCAGAAACGTGTTCATGAGATGCTGGAACCACACCGGGAACAGACGGATACCACCTGCCAGAACCGCCTGAACCACCTGCTGAGCACGCCGGAACCACCTGCTCGACTCACCGGTACCACCTCCCTGACACGCCAAAATCACCTGCTGGGTATGCCAGAACCACTTGGCGGACACTCCGGAATCATCTGCCGGACATGCCGGAACCAGCTCTCAGACACACCAGAACCAAGTGCCGGAGACGCCGGAAGCCCCTGCCGAGCATGCCGGAGCCACCTGCTCGACTCGCCAGAAACACCTGCCGGACACGCCAAAATCACCTGCCGGGTACGCCAGAACCACCTGGCCGACACTCCGAAATCACCTGTCGCGCATGCCGGAACCACATCTCAGACGTGCCGGAAGCACGTGCCGGACACGCCGCAATCACCTACCGGACAGACCGGAACCACCTGCCAAGAACGCCGGAGCCACCTGTTCGACTCGCTGGAACCACCTGCCGGACAGGCCAATATCAACTGCTGGCTATGCCAGAACCACCTGGGGGACAGTCCGGGATCACCTGCCAGCCATGGCGGAACCACCTCTCAGACGTAGCAGAACCACCTGCCGGAGAAGCTGGAAACACGTCCTGGACAGACTGGAACCACGTGACGGCCATGCCTGAACCACCTGCCGAGCACGGCGGAACCACCTGCCGGACACGCCAAAATCACCTGCGGGCTACGCCAGAACCACTTGGACGACTCTCCGAAATGACCTGCCGGGCATGTTGGAACCACCTCTCAGACGTGCCAGAAGCACGTGGCGGACAGTCTGGAATCACCTGTTGGGCATACGCAACCACCTCTGACACGTACCAGAACCACGTGCCGTGCACGCCGGAACCACGTACCGGACAGACCGGAATCAACTTTTGGGCATGCCGGAACCACCAGTCAGATGTGCCAGAAACACGTGCCGGAGACGCCGGAAGCACCTGCCGAGCACGTCGCAACCACCTGCTCAACTCGCCTGAACCACCTGCAGGACACGCCAAAATCACCTGCCCGCTACACCAGCACCACTTCGGGGACAAGCCGGAATCACGTGAGGGGCATGCCGGCACAGCCTCTCAGACTGAACCTCGTGCCTGACACCACAGAACCACCTGCCGGACAGACCGGAACCACCTGCCGGACACGCCGGAACCACCGGCTCGACCCGCCGGAACGACCGCTGGACATGCAAAATCACCTGCCGGCCACGCCGGAAACACTTGGCGAACACTCCGGAATCACTTGCCGGGCATGCAGGAACCACCTCTCAGACATGCCAGAACCCCGTGCCAATGACCCCGGAAGCACCAGGCGAGCACGCCGGAACCACCTGCTCGACTCGCCAGAACCACCTGCCGATCACGCAAAAATCACATGCCAGCTACGCCACAACCAGTTGGTGAACACTTTGGAATCACCTGCCAGGCTTGCTGGAACCACCTGCCAGTCATGCCAAAATCACCTGCCAACTACGCCAGAACCGCTTGGCGGACACTGCGGAAACACCTGTCGGGCCGGCTGGAACCACATCTCAGACGTGCCAGAAACGTGTTAATGAGATGCTGGAACCACACCCCGAACAGACGGATACCACCTGCCAGAACCGCCTGAACCACCTGCTGAGCACGCCGGAACCACCTGCTCGACTCACCGGTACCACCTCCCGGACACGCCAAAATCACCTGCTGGGTATGCCAGAACCACTTGGCGGACACTCCGGAATCATCTGCCGGACATGCCGGAACCAGCTCTCAGACACACCAGAACCAAGTGCCGGAGACGCCGGAAGCCCCTGCCGAGCATGCCGGAGCCACCTGCTCGACTCGCCAGAAACACCTGTCGGACACGCCAAAAGCACCTGCCGGGTACGCCAGAACCACCTGGCCGACACTCCGAAATCACCTGTCACGCATGCCGGAACCACCTCTCAGATGTGCGTGAAGCACGTGCCGGACACGCCGGAATCACCTACCGGACAGACGGGAACCACCTGCTGAGCACGCCAGAGCCACATGTTCGACTCGCTGGAACCACCTGCCGGACAGGCCAATATCAACTGCTGGCTATGCCAGAACCACCTGGGGGACGGTCCGGAATCACCTGCCGGCCATGGCGGAACCACCTCTCAGACGTAGCAGAACCACCTGCCGGAGAAGCTGGAAACACGTCCTGGACAGTCTGGAACCACCTGCCGGCCAAGCCTGAACCACCTGCCAAGCACAACGGAACAACCTGCCACACACACCAAAATCACCTGCGGGCTACGCCAGAACCACTTGGACGACTCTCCGAAATGACCTGCCGGGCATGTTGGAACACCTCTCAGACGTGCCAGAAGCACGTGGCAGACAGTCCGGAATCACCTGTTGGGCATACACAACCACCTCTGACACGTGCCAGAACCACGTGCCGTGCACGCCGGAACCACCTACCGGACAGACCGGAATCAACTTTTGGGCATGCCGGAACCACCAGTCAGATGTGCCAGAAACACGTGCCGGAGACGCCGGAAGCACCTGCCGAGCACGTCGCAACCACCTGCTCAACTCGCCTGAACCACCTGCCGGACACGCCAAAATCACCTGCCCGCTACACCAGCACCACTTCGGGGACAAGCCGGAATCACGTGAGGGGCATGCCGGCACAGCCTCTCAGACTGAACCTCGTGCCGGACACCACAGAACCACCTGCCGGACAGACCGGAACCACCTGCCGGACATGCCAAAATCACCTGCCGACTATGCCAGAACCACTTGGCGAACACTCCGGAATCACTTGCCGGGCATGCAGGAACCACCTCTCAGACATGCCAGAACCCCGTGCCAATGACCCCGGAAGCACCAGCCGAGCACGCCGGAACCCCCTGCTCGACTCGCCAGAACCACCTGCCGATCACGCAAAAGTCACCTGCCGGCTACGCCACAACCAGTTGGTGAACACTTTGGAATCACCTGCCGGGCTTGCTGGAACCACCTGCCAGTCATGCCAAAATCACCTGCCAACTACGCCAGAACCGCTTGGCGGACACTGCGGAAACACCTGTCGGGCCGGCTGGAACCACATCTCAGACGTGCCAGAAACGTGTTCATGAGATGCTGGAACCACACTGCGAACAGACGGATACCACCTGCCAGAACCGCCTGAACCACCTGCCGAGCACGCCGGAACCCCCTGCTCGACTCACCGGTACCACCTCCCTGACACGCCAAAATCACCTGCTGGGTATGCCAGAACCACTTGGCGGACAATCCGGAATCATCTGCCGGACATGACGGAACCAGCTCTCAGACACACCAGAAGCAAGTGCCGGAGACGCCGGAAGCACCTGCCGAACATGCCGGAGCCACCTGCTCGACTCGCCAGAAACACCTGCCGGACACGCCAAAATCACCTGCCGGGTATGCCAGAACCACCTGGCGGACACTACGGAATCACCTGCCGCGCATGCCGGAACCACCTCTAAGACGTGCCGGAAGCACGTGCCAGACACGCAGGAAACACCTACCGGACAGACCGGAACCACCTGCCAAGAACGCCGGAGCCACCTGTTCGACTCGCTGGAACCACCTGCCGGACAGGCCAATATCAACTGCTGGCTATGCCAGAACCACCTGGGGGACAGTCCGGGATCACCTGCCAGCCATGGCGGAACCACCTCTCAGACGTACCAGAACCACCTGCCGGAGAAGCTGGAAACACGTCCTGGACAGACTGGAACCACGTGACGGCCATGCCTGAACCACCTGCCGAGCACGGCGGAACCACCTGCCGGACACGCCAAAATCACCTGCGGGCTACGCCAGAACCACTTGGACGACTCTCCGAAATGACCTGCCGGGCATGTTGGAACCACCTCTCAGACGTGCCAGAAGCACGTGGCAGACAGTCCGGAATCACCTGTTGGGCATACGCAACCACCTCTGACACGTACCAGAACCACGTGCCGTGCACGCCGGAACCACCTACCGGACAGACCGGAATCAACTTTCGGGCATGCCGGAACCACCAGTCAGATGTGCCAGAAACACGTGCCGGAGACGCCGGAAGCACCTGCCGAGCACGTCGCAACCACCTGCTCAACTCGCCTGAACCACCTGCCGGACACGCCAAAATCACCTGCCCGCTACACCAGCACCACTTCGGGGACAAGCCGGAATCACGTGAGGGGCATGCCGGCACAGCCTCTCAGACTGAACCTCGTGCCGGACACCACAGAACCATCTGCCGGACAGACCGGAACCACCTGCCGGACACGCCGGAACCACCGGCTCGACCCGCCGGAACGACCGCTGGACATGCAAAATCACCTGCCGGCCACGCCGGAAACACTTGGCGAACACTCCGGAATCACCTGCCGGGCATGCCGGAACCACCTCTCAGATATGCCAGAACCACGTGCCAATGACCCCGGAAGCACCTGCCGAGCACGCCGGAACCACCTGCTCGACTCGCCAGAACCACCTGCCGGACACGCAAAAATCACCTGCCGGCAACTCCACAACCAGTTGGGGAACACTTCGGAATCACCTGCCGGGCTTGCTGGAACCACCTGCCGGTCATGCCAAAATCACCTGCCAACTACGCCAGTACCACTTGGCGGACACTGTGGAAACACCTGTCGGGCCGGCCGGAACCACATCTCAGACGTGCCAGAACCATGTGCATGAGATGCTGGAACCACACCCCGAACAGACGGAAAACACCTGCCAGACCCGTCTGAACAACCTGCCGAGCACGCCGGAGCCACCTGCTCGACTCGCCGGAACCACCTACCTGACATGCCAAAATCACCAGCCGGGTATTCCAGAACCACTTGGCGGACACTATGGAATCATCTGCCGGACATGCCGGAACCAGCTCTCAGACACACCAGAACCACGTGCCGGAGACGCCGGAAGCACCTGCCGAGCATGCCGGAGCCACCTGCTCGAGGCGCCAGAAACACCTGCCGGACACGACAAAATCACCTGCCGGGTACGCCAGAACCCCCTGGCCGACACTCCGAAATCACCTTTCACGCATGCCGGAACCACATCTCAGATGTGCCGGAAGCACGTGCCGGAAACTCCGGAATCACCTACCGGACAGACCGGAACCACCTGCCGAGCACGCCGGAGCCACCTGTTCGACTCGCTGGAACCACCTGCCGGACAGGCCAATATCAACTGCTGGCTATGCCAGAACCACCTGGGGGACGGTCCGGAATCGCCTGCCAGCCATGGCGGAACCACCTCTCAGACGTACCAGAACCACCTGCCGGAGAAGCTGGAAACACGTCCTGGACAGTCTGGAACCACCTGCCGGCCAAGCCTGAACCACCTGCCAAGCACAACGGAACAACCTGCCAGACACGCCAAAATGACCTGTGTGTTATGCCAGAACCACTTGGAGGACTCTCTGGGATGACCTGCCGGGCATGCCGGAACCACCTCTCAGACGTGCCAGAACCATGTGTCGGACAGTCCGGAATCACCTGTTGGGCATGCGCAACCACCTCTGAGACGTACCAGAACCACATGCCGTGCAGGCTGGAACCACCTACCGGACAGACCGGAATCACCTTTCGGGCATGCCAGAACCACCTGTCAGATGTGCCAGAAACACGTGCCGGAGACGCCGGAAGCACCTGCCAAGCACGTTGGAGTCACCTGCTCAACTCGCCTGAACCACCTGCCGGACATGCCAAAATCACCTGCCGACTATGCCAGAACCATTTGGCGAACACTCCGGAATCACTTGCCGGGCATGCAGGAACCACCTCTCAGACATGCCAGAACCCCGTGCCAATGACCCCGGAAGCACCAGGCGAGCACGCCGGAACCACCTGCTCGACTCGCCAGAACCACCTGCCGATCACGCAAAAATCACATGCCAGCTACGCCACAACCAGTTGGTGAACACTTTGGAATCACCTGCCAGGCTTGCTGGAACCACCTGCCAGTCATGCCAAAATCACCTGCCAACTACGCCAGAACCGCTTGGCGGACACTGCGGAAACACCTGTCGGGCTGGCTGGAACCACATCTCAGACGTGCCAGAAACGTGTTAATGAGATGCTGGAACCACACCCCGAACAGACGGATACCACCTGCCAGAACCGCCTGAACCACCTGCTGAGCACGCCGGAACCACCTGCTCGACTCACCGGTACCACCTCGCGGACACGCCAAAATCACCTGCTGGGTATGCCAGAACCACTTGGCGGACACTCCGGAATCATCTGCCGGACATGCCGGAACCAGCTCTCAGACACACCAGAACCAAGTGCCGGAGACGCCGGAAGCCACTGCCGAGCATGCCGGAGCCACCTGCTCGACTCGCCAGAAACACCTGTCGGACACGCCAAAAGCACCTGCCGGGTACGCCAGAACCACCTGGCCGACACTCCGAAATCACCTGTCACGCATGCCGGAACCACCTCTCAGATGTGCGTGAAGCACGTGCCGGACACGCCGGAATCACCTACCGGACAGACGGGAACCACCTGCTGAGCACGCCAGAGCCACATGTTCGACTCGCTGGAACCACCTGCCGGACAGGCCAATATCAACTGCTAGCTATGCCAGAACCACCTGGGGGACGGTCCGGAATCACCTGCCGGCCATGGCGGAACCACCTCTCAGACGTAGCAGAACCACCTGCCGGAGAAGCTGGAAACACGTCCTGGACAGTCTGGAACCACCTCCCGGCCAAGCCTGAACCACCTGCCAAGCACAACGGAACAACCTGCCAGACACACCAAAATCACCTGCGGGCTACGCCAGAACCACTTGGACGACTCTCCGAAATGACCTGCCGGGCATGTTGGAACACCTCTCAGACGTGCCAGAAGCACGTGGCAGACAGTCCGGAATCACCTGTTGGGCATACACAACCACCTCTGACACGTGCCAGAACCACGTGCCGTGCACGCCGGAACCACCTACCGGACAGACCGGAATCAACTTTTGGGCATGCCGGAACCACCAGTCAGATGTGCCAGAAACACGTGCCGGAGACGCCGGAAGCACCTGCCGAGCACGTCGCAACCACCTGCTCAACTCGCCTGAACCACCTGCCGGACACGCCAAAATCACCTGCCCGCTACACCAGCACCACTTCGGGGACAAGCCGGAATCACGTGAGGGGCATGCCGGCACAGTCTCTCAGACTGAACCTCGTGCCGGACACCACAGAACCACCTGCCGGACAGACCGGTACCACCTGCCGGACATGCCAAAATCACCTGCCGACTATGCCAGAACCACTTGGCGAACACTCCGGAATCACTTGCCGGGCATGCAGGAACCACCTCTCAGACATGCCAGAACCCCGTGCCAATGACCCCGGAAGCACCAGCCGAGCACGCCGGAACCCCCTGCTCGACTCGCCAGAACCACCTGCCGATCACGCAAAAATCACCTGCCGGCTACGCCACAACCAGTTGGTGAACACTTTGGAATCACCTGCCATTCTTGCTGGAACCACCTGCCAGTCATGCCAAAATCACCTGCCAACTACGCCAGAACCGCTTGGCGGACACTGCGGAAACACCTGTCGGGCCGGCTGGAACCACATCTCAGACGTGCCAGAAACGTGTTCATGAGATGCCGGAACCACACCCCAAACAGACGGATACCACCTGCCAGAACCGCCTGAACCACCTGCTGAGCACGCCGGAACCACCTGCTCGACTCACCGGTACCACCTCCAAGACACGCCAAAATCACCTGCTGGGTATGCCAGAACCATTTGGCGGACACTCCGGAATCATCTGCCGGACATGCCGGAACCAGCTCTCAGACACACCAAAACCAAGTGCCGGAGACGCCGGAAGCACCTGCCGAGCATGCCGGAGCCACCTGCTCGACTCGCCAGAAACACCTGCCGGACACGCCAAAATCACCTGCCGGGTATGCCAGAACCACCTGGCGGACACTACGGAATCACCTGCCGCGCATGCCGCAACCACCTCTCAGACGTGCCGGAAGCACGTGCCAGACACGCCGGAAACACCTACCGGACAGACCGGAGCCACCTGCCAAGAACGCCGGAGCCACCTGTTCGACTCGCTGGAACCACCTGCCGGACAGGCCAATATCAACTGCTGGCTATGCCAGAACCACCTGGGGGACAGTCCGGGATCACCTGCCAGCCATGACGGAACCACCTCTCAGACGTACCAGAACCACCTGCCGGAGAAGCTGGAAACACGTCCTGGACAGACTGGAACCACGTGACGGCCATGCCTGAACCACCTGCCGAGCACGGCGGAACCACCTGCCGGACACGCCAAAATCACCTGCGGGCTACGCCAGAACCACTTGGACGACTCTCCGAAATGACCTGCCGGGCATGTTGGAGCCACCTCTCAGACGTGCCAGAAGCACGTGGCGGACAGTCCGGAATCACCTGTTGGGCATACGCAACCACCTCTGACACGTACCAGAACCACGTGCCGTGCACGCCGGAACCACCTACCGGACAGACCGGAATCAACTTTCGGGCATGCCGGAACCACCAGTCAGATGTGCCAGAAACACGTGCCGGAGACGCCGGAAGCACCTGCCGAGCACGTCGCAACCACCTGATCAACTCGCCTGAACCACCTGCCGGACACGCCAAAATCACCTGCCCGCTACACCAGCACCACTTCGGGGACAAGCCGGAATCACGTGAGGGGCATGCCGGCACAGCCTCTCAGACTGAACCTCGTGCCGGACACCACAGAACCATCTGCCGGACAGACCGGAACCACCTGCCGGACACGCCGGAACCACCGGCTCGACCCGCCGGAACGACCGCTGGACATGCAAAATCACCTGCCGGCCACGCCGGAAACACTTGGCGAACACTCCGGAATCACCTGCCGGGCATGCCGGAACCACCTCTCAGATATGCCAGAACCACGTGCCAATGACCCCGGAAGCACCTGCCGAGCACGCCGGAACCACCTGCTCGACTCGCCAGAACCACCTGCCGGACACGCAAAAATCACCTGCCGGCAACTCCACAACCAGTTGGGGAACACTTCGGAATCACCTGCCGGGCTTGCTGGAACCACCTGCCGGTCATGCCAAAATCACCTGCCAACTACGCCAGTACCACTTGGCGGACACTGTGGAAACACCTGTCGGGCCGGCCGGAACCACATCTCAGACGTGCCAGAACCATGTGCATGAGATGCTGGAACCACACCCCGAACAGACGGAAAACACCTGCCAGACCCGTCTGAACAACCTGCCGAGCACGCCGGAGCCACCTGCTCGACTCGCCGGAACCACCTACCTGACATGCCAAAATCACCAGCCGGGTATTCCAGAACCACTTGGCGGACACTATGGAATCATCTGCCGGACATGCCGGAACCAGCTCTCAGACACACCAGAACCACGTGCCGGAGACGCCGGAAGCACCTGCCGAGCATGCCGGAGCCACCTGCTCGAGGCGCCAGAAACACCTGCCGGACACGACAAAATCACCTGCCGGGTACGCCAGAACCCCCTGGCCGACACTCCGAAATCACCTTTCACGCATGCCGGAACCACATCTCAGATGTGCCGGAAGCACGTGCCGGAAACTCCGGAATCACCTACCGGACAGACCGGAACCACCTGCCGAGCACGCCGGAGCCACCTGTTCGACTCGCTGGAACCACCTGCCGGACAGGCCAATATCAACTGCTGGCTATGCCAGAACCACCTGGGGGACGGTCCGGAATCGCCTGCCAGCCATGGCGGAACCACCTCTCAGACGTACCAGAACCACCTGCCGGAGAAGCTGGAAACACGTCCTGGACAGTCTGGAACCACCTGCCGGCCAAGCCTGAACCACCTGCCAAGCACAACGGAACAACCTGCCAGACACGCCAAAATGACCTGTGTGTTATGCCAGAACCACTTGGAGGACTCTCTGGGATGACCTGCCGGGCATGCCGGAACCACCTCTCAGACGTGCCAGAACCATGTGTCGGACAGTCCGGAATCACCTGTTGGGCATGCGCAACCACCTCTGAGACGTACCAGAACCACATGCCGTGCAGGCTGGAACCACCTACCGGACAGACCGGAATCACCTTTCGGGCATGCCAGAACCACCTGTCAGATGTGCCAGAAACACGTGCCGGAGACGCCGGAAGCACCTGCCAAGCACGTTGGAGTCACCTGCTCAACTCGCCTGAACCACCTGCCGGACATGCCAAAATCACCTGCCGACTATGCCAGAACCATTTGGCGAACACTCCGGAATCACTTGCCGGGCATGCAGGAACCACCTCTCAGACATGCCAGAACCCCGTGCCAATGACCCCGGAAGCACCAGGCGAGCACGCCGGAACCACCTGCTCGACTCGCCAGAACCACCTGCCGATCACGCAAAAATCACATGCCAGCTACGCCACAACCAGTTGGTGAACACTTTGGAATCACCTGCCAGGCTTGCTGGAACCACCTGCCAGTCATGCCAAAATCACCTGCCAACTACGCCAGAACCGCTTGGCGGACACTGCGGAAACACCTGTCGGGCTGGCTGGAACCACATCTCAGACGTGCCAGAAACGTGTTAATGAGATGCTGGAACCACACCCCGAACAGACGGATACCACCTGCCAGAACCGCCTGAACCACCTGCTGAGCACGCCGGAACCACCTGCTCGACTCACCGGTACCACCTCGCGGACACGCCAAAATCACCTGCTGGGTATGCCAGAACCACTTGGCGGACACTCCGGAATCATCTGCCGGACATGCCGGAACCAGCTCTCAGACACACCAGAACCAAGTGCCGGAGACGCCGGAAGCCACTGCCGAGCATGCCGGAGCCACCTGCTCGACTCGCCAGAAACACCTGTCGGACACGCCAAAAGCACCTGCCGGGTACGCCAGAACCACCTGGCCGACACTCCGAAATCACCTGTCACGCATGCCGGAACCACCTCTCAGATGTGCGTGAAGCACGTGCCGGACACGCCGGAATCACCTACCGGACAGACGGGAACCACCTGCTGAGCACGCCAGAGCCACATGTTCGACTCGCTGGAACCACCTGCCGGACAGGCCAATATCAACTGCTAGCTATGCCAGAACCACCTGGGGGACGGTCCGGAATCACCTGCCGGCCATGGCGGAACCACCTCTCAGACGTAGCAGAACCACCTGCCGGAGAAGCTGGAAACACGTCCTGGACAGTCTGGAACCACCTCCCGGCCAAGCCTGAACCACCTGCCAAGCACAACGGAACAACCTGCCAGACACACCAAAATCACCTGCGGGCTACGCCAGAACCACTTGGACGACTCTCCGAAATGACCTGCCGGGCATGTTGGAACACCTCTCAGACGTGCCAGAAGCACGTGGCAGACAGTCCGGAATCACCTGTTGGGCATACACAACCACCTCTGACACGTGCCAGAACCACGTGCCGTGCACGCCGGAACCACCTACCGGACAGACCGGAATCAACTTTTGGGCATGCCGGAACCACCAGTCAGATGTGCCAGAAACACGTGCCGGAGACGCCGGAAGCACCTGCCGAGCACGTCGCAACCACCTGCTCAACTCGCCTGAACCACCTGCCGGACACGCCAAAATCACCTGCCCGCTACACCAGCACCACTTCGGGGACAAGCCGGAATCACGTGAGGGGCATGCCGGCACAGTCTCTCAGACTGAACCTCGTGCCGGACACCACAGAACCACCTGCCGGACAGACCGGTACCACCTGCCGGACATGCCAAAATCACCTGCCGACTATGCCAGAACCACTTGGCGAACACTCCGGAATCACTTGCCGGGCATGCAGGAACCACCTCTCAGACATGCCAGAACCCCGTGCCAATGACCCCGGAAGCACCAGCCGAGCACGCCGGAACCCCCTGCTCGACTCGCCAGAACCACCTGCCGATCACGCAAAAATCACCTGCCGGCTACGCCACAACCAGTTGGTGAACACTTTGGAATCACCTGCCATTCTTGCTGGAACCACCTGCCAGTCATGCCAAAATCACCTGCCAACTACGCCAGAACCGCTTGGCGGACACTGCGGAAACACCTGTCGGGCCGGCTGGAACCACATCTCAGACGTGCCAGAAACGTGTTCATGAGATGCCGGAACCACACCCCAAACAGACGGATACCACCTGCCAGAACCGCCTGAACCACCTGCTGAGCACGCCGGAACCACCTGCTCGACTCACCGGTACCACCTCCAAGACACGCCAAAATCACCTGCTGGGTATGCCAGAACCATTTGGCGGACACTCCGGAATCATCTGCCGGACATGCCGGAACCAGCTCTCAGACACACCAAAACCAAGTGCCGGAGACGCCGGAAGCACCTGCCGAGCATGCCGGAGCCACCTGCTCGACTCGCCAGAAACACCTGCCGGACACGCCAAAATCACCTGCCGGGTATGCCAGAACCACCTGGCGGACACTACGGAATCACCTGCCGCGCATGCCGCAACCACCTCTCAGACGTGCCGGAAGCACGTGCCAGACACGCCGGAAACACCTACCGGACAGACCGGAGCCACCTGCCAAGAACGCCGGAGCCACCTGTTCGACTCGCTGGAACCACCTGCCGGACAGGCCAATATCAACTGCTGGCTATGCCAGAACCACCTGGGGGACAGTCCGGGATCACCTGCCAGCCATGACGGAACCACCTCTCAGACGTACCAGAACCACCTGCCGGAGAAGCTGGAAACACGTCCTGGACAGACTGGAACCACGTGACGGCCATGCCTGAACCACCTGCCGAGCACGGCGGAACCACCTGCCAGACACGCCAAAATCACCTGCGGGCTACGCCAGAACCACTTGGACGACTCTCCGAAATGACCTGCCGGGCATGTTGGAGCCACCTCTCAGACGTGCCAGAAGCACGTGGCGGACAGTCCGGAATCACCTGTTGGGCATACGCAACCACCTCTGACACGTACCAGAACCACGTGCCGTGCACGCCGGAACCACCTACCGGACAGACTGGAATCAACTTTCGGGCATGCCGGAACCACCAGTCAGATGTGCCAGAAACACGTGCCGGAGACGCCGGAAGCACCTGCCGAGCACGTCGCAACCACCTGATCAACTCGCCTGAACCACCTGCAGGACACGCCAAAATCACCTGCCCGCTACACCAGCACCACTTCGGGGACAAGCCGGAATCACGTGAGGGGCATGCCGGCACAGCCTCTCAGACTGAACCTCGTGCCGGACACCACAGAACCACCTGCCGGACAGACCGGAACCACCTGCCGGACACGCCGGAACCACCGGCTCGACCCGCCGGAACGACCGCTGGACATGCAAAATCACCTGCCGGCCACGCCGGAAACACTTGGCGAACACTCCGGAATCACCTGCCGGGCATGCCGGAACCACCTCTCAGATATGCCAGAACCACGTGCCAATGACCCCGGAAGCACCTGCCGAGCACGCCGGAACCACCTGCTCGACTCGCCAGAACCACCTGCCGGACACGCAAAAATCACCTGCCGGCTACGCCACAACCAGTTGGGGAACACTTCGGAATCACCTGCCGGGCTTGCTGGAACCACCTGCCGGTCATGCCAAAATCACCTGCCAACTACGCCAGTACCACTTGGCGGACACTGTGGAAACACCTGTCGGGCCGGCCGGAACCACCTCTCAGACGTGCCAGAACCATGTGCATGAGATGCTAGAACCACACCCCGAACAGACAGATAACACCTTCCAGACCCGTCTGAACAACATGCTGAGCACGCCGGAGCCACCTGCTCGACTCGCCGGAACCACGTACCTGACATGCCCAAATCACCAGCCGGGTATGCCAGAACCACTTGGGGGACACTCCGGAATCATCTGCCGGACATGCTGGAACCAGCTCTCAGACACACCAGAACCACGTGCCGGAGACGCCGGAAGCACCTGCCGAGCATGCCGGAGCCACCTGCTCGAGGCGCCAGAAACACCTGCCGGACACGACAAAATCACCTGCCGGGTACGCCAGAACCACCTGGCCGACACTCCGAAATCACCTTTCACGCATGCCGGAACCACATCTCAGATGTGCCGGAAGCACGTGCCGGAAACTCCGGAATCACCTACCGGACAGACCGGAACCACCTGCCGAGCACGCCGGAGCCACCTGTTCGACTCGCTGGAACCACCTGCCGGACAGGCCAATATCAACTGCTGGCTATGCCAGAACCACCTGGGGGACGGTCCGGAATCGCCTGCCAGCCATGGCGGAACCACCTCTCAGACGTACCAGAACCACCTGCCGGAGAAGCTGGAAACACGTCCTGGACAGTCTGGAACCACCTGCCGGCCAAGCCTGAACCACCTGCCAAGCACAACGGAACAACCTGCCAGACATGCCAAAATCACCTGTGTGTTATGCCAGAACCACTTGGAGTACTCTCTGGGATGACCTGCCGGGCATGCCGGAACCACCTCTCAGACGTGCCAGAACCATGTGTCGGACAGTCCGGAATCACCTGTTGGGCATGCGCAACCACCTCTGAGACGTACCAGAACCACATGCCGTGCAGGCTGGAACCACCTACCGGACAGACCGGAATCACCTTTCGGGCATGCCAGAACCACCTGTCAGATGTGCCAGAAACACGTGCCGGAGACGCCGGAAGCACCTGCCAAGCACGTTGGAATCACCTGCTCAACTCGCCTGAACCACCTGCCGGACATGCCAAAATCACCTGCCGACTATGCCAGAACCATTTGGCGAACACTCCGGAATCACTTGCCGGGCATGCAGGAACCACCTCTCAGACATGCCAGAACCCCGTGCCAATGACCCCGGAAGCACCAGCCGAGCACGCCGGAACCACCTGCTCAACTCGCCAGAACCACCTGCCGATCACGCAAAAATCACATGCCGGCTACGCCACAACCAGTTGGTGAACACTTTGGAATCACCTGCCAGGCTTGCTGGAACCACCTGCCAGTCATGCCAAAATCACCTGCCAACTACGCCAGAACCGCTTGGCGGACACTGCGGAAACACCTGTCGGGCCGGCTGGAACCACATCTCAGACGTGCCAGAAACGTGTTAATGAGATGCTGGAACCACACCCCGAACAGACGGATACCACCTGCCAGAACCGCCTGAACCACCTGCTGAGCACGCCGGAACCACCTGCTCGACTCACCGGTACCACCTCCCGGACACGCCAAAATCACCTGCTGGGTATGCCAGAACCACTTGGCGGACACTCCGGAATCATCTGCCGGACATGCCGGAACCAGCTCTCAGACACACCAGAACCAAGTGCCGGAGACACCGGAAGCCCCTGCCGAGCATGCCGGAGCCACCTGCTCGACTCTCAAGAAACACCTGCCAGACACGCCAAAATCACCTGCCTGCTACACCAGAAGCACTTGGCAGACAAGCCGGAATCACGTAAAGGGCATGCCGTCACAATCTCTCAGACGTGCCAGAACCTCGTGCCGGACACTCCAGAACACCCTGCCGGACAGACCGGAACCACCTGCCGGACACGCCGGAACCACAGGCGCCACTCGCCGGAACCACCCCCGGACATGCAAAATCACCTGCCGGCTACGCCAGAAACACTTGGCGAACACACCGGAATCACCTGCCGGGTATGTCGGAAGCACCTCTCAGACGTGTCAGAACCATGTGGCAGACAGTCCGGAATCACCTGTTGGGCATGTGGAACCACCTCTGAGACGTACCAGAACCACCTGCCAGACACGCCAAAATCACCTGCCGGCTACGCCAGAACCACTTGGCGGACACTCCGGAATCACCTGCCGGGCATGCCAGCACAACCTCTCAGAAGTGCCAGAAGCACGTGCCGGACAGGCCGGAACCATCTGCCGGACAGACCGGAACCACAGGAAACACTCGCCGGAACCACCTGCTTGACTCACCGGTCCCACGTGCAGGACACACCAAAATCACCTGCCCGCTACACCAGAACCACTTGGGGCACAAGCCGGAATCACGTGAAGGGCATGCCGGCACAACCTCACAGACGTGCCAGAACCTCCTGCCGGACACCTCAGAACCACCTGCCAGACAGACTGCAACCACCTGCCGGACACGCGGGAACCACCGGCTCGACCCGCCGGAACCACTGCCAGACATGCAAAATCACCTGCCGGCTACGCCAGAACCACTTGGCGAACACTCCGGAATCACCTGCCGGGCATGCCGGAACCACCTCTCAGACATGCCAGAACCACGTGCCAATGACACCAGAAGCACCTGCCGAGCATGCCGGAACCACCTGCTCGACTCGCCAGAACCACCTGCCAGTCATGCAAAAGTCACCTGCCGGCTTCGCCACAACCAGTTGGTGAACACTTCCCCATCACCTGCCGGGCTTGCTGGAACCACCTGCCGGTCATGTCAAAATCACCTGCCAACTACGCCAGAACCACTTGTCGACACTGCGGAAACACCGGTCGGGCCGGCCAGAACTACATCTCAGACGTGCCAGAACCTTGTGCGTGTGATGCCGGAACCACACCCCGAACAGACGGAAACCACCTGCCAGACCCGCCTGAACCAGCTGCCGAGCACACCGGAGCCACCTGTTCGACTCACCGGAAGCACCTGCCAGACAGGCCAAAATCAACACCTGGCTATGCGAGAACCATCTGGCGGACACTCCAGAATCACCTGGAGGGCATGCCGGAACCACGTCATGGACAGACTGCAAACACCTGACGGAAACGCCAGAACCACCTGCTCGACTCGCCAGAACCACCTGCCGGACACGCCAAAATCACCTGCCGGCTACGCCAGAACCACTCGGCAGAGACTCCGGAACCACCTACAGGACAGACCGGAATCACCTGCCGGACACGCCGGGACCACCTGCTTGACTCGCCAGAACCACCTGCCGGACACGCCAAAATCACCAGCCGGCTACTCCACAACCACTTGTCGGACGCTCCAGAATCACCTGCCGGGCATGTTGGAACCACCTCTCAGAGGTGCCACAACAACATGCTGGAGACTGCGGAAGCACCTGCTGAGAATGCCGGAAGTTCCTGATCCACTCCACAGAACCACCTGCTGGACACGCCAAAATCACCTGCCGGCTACGCCACAACCAGTTGGTGAACACTTCGGAATCAACTGCTGGGCTTGCTGGAAGCACCTGCCGGTCACACCAATATCACCTGCCAGCTACGCCAGAACCGCTTGGCGGACACTCCGGAAACACCTGTCGGGCCTGCCAGAACCACATCTCAGACGTGCCAGAACCATGTGCTCGAGATGCCGGAACCAAACCCCGAACAGACTCCAACCAGTTGCCAAACCCGCCTGAACTACCTGCCGAGCACACTGGAACCACCTGCTCGACTCGCCGGAACCACCTACCTGACACGCAAACACCACCGGCCAGGTATGCCAGAACCACTTGGTGGTCACTCCGGAATCATCTGCCAGACATGTCAGAAGCAGCTCTCAGACACACCAGAACAACCTGCCGGAGACGCCAGAAGCACCTGCTGAGCATGCCTGAGCCACCTGCTCGACTCGCAAGAAACACCTGCCAGACACGCCAAAATCACCTGGCTGCTACACCAGAAGCACTTGGCAGACAAGCCGGAATCACGTGAAGGGCATGCCGTCACAATCTCTCAGACGTGCCAGAACCTCGTGCCGGACACCCCAGAACACCCTGCCGGACAACCGAACCACCTGCCGGACACGCCGGAACCACCGGCGCCACTCGCCGGAACCACCCCCGGACATGCAAAATCACCTGCCGGCTACGCCAGAAACACTTGGCGAACACACCGGAATCACCTGCCGGGCATGTCGGAAGCACCTCTCAGACATGTCAGAACCACGTGCCAAGGACACCGGAAGCACATGCCGAGCACGCCGGAACCACCTGCTCGACTCGCCAGAACCACCTGCCGCACACGCCAAAATCACCTGCCAGGTATGCCAGAACCACTTTGTGGACACTCCGAAATCATCTGCCGGACATGCCAGAACCAGCTCTCAGACACACCAGAACCACATGACGGACACGCCGGAAGCACCTGCTGAGCATGCCTGAGCCACCTGCTCGACTCGCAAGAAACACCTGCCGGACACGCCAAAATCACCTGCCGAGTACGCCAGAACCACTTGGCGGACACTCCGGAATCACAGGTCGGGCATGCCGGAACCACCTCTCAGACTTGCCAGAACCATGTTCCGGACACGCCGGTACCACCTGCCGAGTATGCCGGAACCACCTGATCCACTCCCGAGGACCACCTGCTGGACACGCCAAAATCACCTGCTGGCTACGCCAGAACCACTCGGCAGACACTCCGGAATAAGCTGCCGGGCATGCCGGAACCACCTCTTAGACATGCCAGAAGGACGTGTCGGACACGCCGGAAACACCTACCGGACAGACCGGAACCACCTGCCAGACATCCCCGAACCACCTGCCGAGCACGCCGGAGCCGCCTGCTCGATAGGCCAGAACCACCTGCCAGACAGGCCAAAATCAACAGCTGGCTATGCTAGAACCACCTGGCGGACAGTCCAAAATCACCTGCCTGGCATGCAGGAACCACCTCTCAGACGTAACAGAACCACGTTCCGGACACGCTGGAACCACATCCTGGACAGACGGGAACCACCTGCCGAGCTCGCCGGAACCACCTGCTCGACTGGCAGGACAATCGTGCCGGACACGCCAAAAGGAACTGCCGGCTACACCAGAACCACTTAACCGACACTCCAGAATCACCTGCCTGGCATGCCAGAACCACCTCTCAGACGTGCCAGAAGCACGTGCCGGACATGCCGGAACGACCTACGGGACAGACCGGAACCACCTGCCTGACATGCCGGAACCACCTGCCGGGCACGCCAGAGCCACCTGCTCCCCTTGCCGGAACCACCTGCCAGACAGGCCAAAATCAACAGCTGGCTGTGCGAGAACCACCTGGGGGACAGTCCGGAATCACCTGCCAGCCATGGCGGAACCACCTCTCAGACGTACCAGAACCACGTGCCGGACAATCTGGAAACACGTACTGGACAGACTGGAACCACCTGCCGGCCACGCCTGAACCACCTGCCGAGCACGACGGAACCACCTGCCGGACACGCCAAAATCACCTGCGGGCTACTCCAGAACCACTTGGAGGACTCTCCGGGATGACCTGCCGGGCATGCTGGAACCACCTCTCAGACGTACCAGAAGCACGTGGCGGACACCCCAGCACCACTGCCGGACAGACCGCAACCACCTGCCGGACACGCCGGAACCACCGGCTCGACCCGCCGGAACCACCGCCAGACATGCAAAATCACCTGCCGGCTACGAGAGAACCACTTGGCGAACACTTCGGAATCACCTGCCGGGCATGCCCGAAACACCTCTCAGACATGCCAGAACCACGTGCCAAGGACACCGGAAGCACCTGCCGAGCACGCCGGAACCACCTGCTCGACTCGCCAGAACCACCTGCCGGACACGCCAAAATCACCTGCCAGGTACGCCAGTACAACTTTGTGGACACTCCGAAATCATCTGCCGGACATGCCAGAACCAGCTCTCAGACACACCAGAACCACATGCCGGACACGCTGGAAGCACCTGCTGAGCATGCCTGAGCCACCTGCTCGAATCGCTAGAAACACCTGCCGGACACGCCAAAATCACCTGCCGGCTACGCCAAAACCACTTGGCGGACACTCCGGAATCACCTGCCGGGCATGCCAGCACAACCTCTCAGAAGTGCCAGAAGCACGTGCCGGACAGGCCGGAACCATCTCCCGGACATACTGGAAACACAGGAAACACTCGCCGGAACCACCTGCTTGACTCACCGGTCCCACCTGCAGGACACACCAAAATCACCTGCCCGCTACACCAGAACAACTTGGGGGACAAGCCGGAATCACGTGAAGGGCATGCCGGCACAACCTCACAGACGTGCCAGAACCTCCTGCCGGACACCTCAGAACCACCTGCCAGACACACTGCAACCACCTGCCGGACACGCGGGAACCACCGGCTCGACCCGCCGGAACCACTGCCAGACATGCAAAATCACCTGCCGGCTACACCAGAACCACTTGGCAAACACTCCGGAATCACCTGCCAGGCATGCCGGAACCAGCTCTCAGACATGCCAGAACCACGTGCCAATGACACCAGAAGCACCTGCCGAGCATGCCGGAACCACCTGCTCGACTCGCCAGAAGCACCTGCCAGTCATGCAAAAATCACCTGCCGGCTTCGCCACAACCAGTTGGTGAACACTTCCCCATCACCTGCCGGGCTTGCTGGAACCACCTGCCGGTCATGTCAAAATCACCTGCCCACTACGCCAGAACCACTTGTCGACACTGCGGAAACACCTGTCGGGCCGGCCAGAAGTACATCTCAGACGTGCCAGAACCTTGTGCGTGTGATGCCGGAACCACACCCCGAACAGACGGAAACCACCTGCCAGACCCGCCTGAACCACCTGCCGAGCACGACGGAGCCACCTGTTTGACTCACAGCAAGCACCTGCTAGACAGGCCAAAATCAACAGCTGGCTATGCGAGAACCATCTGGCGGACAGTCCGGAATCACCTGCCGGGCATGCAGGAACCACCTCTCAGATGTAACGGAACCATGAGCCGAACAAGCTGGAACCACGTCCTGGACAGACTGGAACCACCTGCCGAGCACTCCGGAACCACCTGCTCGACTCGCACGACCCACGTGCTGGACACGCCAAAATGAACTTTCGGCTACACCAGAACCACTTACCCGACACTCCAGAATCACCTGCCTGGCATGCCAGAACCACATCTCACACGTTCCAGAAGCACGTGCCGGACATGCCGGAATGACCTATCGCACAGAACGGAACCACCTGCCAGACACGCCGGAACCACCTGCTGAACACGCCACAGCCACCTGCTCGACTCGCCGGATCCACCGGCCGGACAGGCCAATATCAACTGCTGGCTATGCCAGAACCACCCGGGGGACAGTCCGGAATCACCTGCCAGCCATGGCGGAACCATCTCTCAGAAGTACAAGAACCACATGCCGGACAAGCTGGAAAAACTTACTGGACAGACTGGAACCACCTGCCAGCCACGCCTGAACCACCTGCCGAGCACGATGGAACCACCTGATGGACACGCCAAAACCACCTGCCGGCTACGCCACAACCACTTGGAGAACTCTCCGGGATGACCTGCCGGGCATGCTGGAACCACCTCTCAGACGTACCAGAAGCACGTGGCGGACACCCCAGCACCACCTGCCGGACAGACCGCAACCACCTGCCGGACACGCCGGAACCACCGGCTCGACCCGCCGGAACCACCGCCGGACATGCAAAATCACCTGCCGGCTACGCCAGAACCACTTGGCGAACACTCCGGAATCACCTGCCGGGCATGCCGGAACCACCTCTCAGACATGCCAGAACCACATGCCAATGACCCCGGAAGCACCTTCTGAGCACGCCGGAACCACCTGCTCGACTCGCCAGAACCACCTGCCGGATACGCCAAAATCACCTGCCGGCTACGCCACAACCACTCGGCAGACACTCCGGTATCAGCTGCCTGGCATGCCGGAACTACCTCTCAGAGGTGCCAGAACCACATGCCGGAGAGACTGGAAGCAACTGCCGAACTCGCCGGAAACACCTGCTGGACATGCCGGAACCACCTTCCTGACAGTCCAAAATCATATGCTGGCTATGCCAAAACCACTTGGTGGACACTCCAGAATCACCTGGAGGGCATGTCGGAACCACGTCATGGACAGACTGCAAACACCTGCCGGACACGCCGGAACCACCTGCTCGACTCGCCAGAACCACCTGCCATACACGCCAAAATCACCTGCCGGCTACGCCACAACCACTCGGCAGGGACTCCGGAACCACCTCCAGGACAGACCGGAATCACCTGCCGGACACGCCGGGACCACCTGCTTGACTCGCCAGAACCACCTGCCGGACACGCCAAAATCACCAGCCGGCTACTCCACAACCACTTGTCGGACAGTCCAGAATCACCTGCCGGGCATGTTGGAACCACCTCTCAGAGGTGCCACAACAACATGCTGGAGACTGCGGAAGCACCTGCTGAGAATGCCGGAAGTTCCTGATCCACTCCACAGAACCACCTGCTGGACACGCCAAAATCACCTGCCGGCTACGCCACAACCAGTTGGTGAACACTTCGGAATCAACTGCCGGGCTTGCTGGAAGCACCTGCCGGTAACGCCAACATCACCTGCCAGCTACGCCAGAACCGCTTGGCGCACACTCCGGAAACACCTGTCGGGCCTGCCAGAACCACATCTCAGACGCGCCAGAACCATCTGCCCGAGATGCCGGAACCACACTCCGAACAGACTGAAACCACCTGCCAGACCCGCCTGAACCACCTGCCGAGCACACTGGAACCACCTGCTCGACTCGCCAGAACCACCTACCTGACACGCAAAAACCACCGGCCGGGTATGCCAGAACCACTTGGTGGTCACTCCGGAATCATCTGCCAGACATGCCAGAAGCAGCTCTCAGACACACCAGAACAACCTGCCGGAGACGCCAGAAGCACCTGCTGAGCATGCCTGAGCCACCTGCTCGACTCGCAAGAAGCACCTGCCAGACACGCCAAAATCACCTGCCTGCTACACCAGAAGCACTTGGCAGACAAGCCGGAATCACGTGAAGGGCATGCCGTCACAATCTCTCAGACGTGCCAGAACCTAGTGCCGGACACCCCAGAACACCCTGCCGGACAGACCGGAACCACCTGCCGGACACGCCGGAACCACCGGCGCCACTCGCCGGAACCACCCCCGGACATGCAAAATCACCTGCCGGCTACGCCAGAAACACTTGGCGAACACACCGGAATCACCTGCCGGGCATGTCGGAAGCACCTCTCAGACATGTCAGAACCACGTGCCAAGGACACCGGAAGCACCTGCCGAGCACGCCGGAACCACCTGCTCGACTCGCCAGAACCACCTGCCGGACGCGCCAAAATCACCTGCCAGGTATGCCAGAACTGCTTTGTGGACACTCCAAAATCATCTGCCGGACATGCCAGAACCAGCTCTCAGACACTCCAGAACCACATGCCGGACACGCCGGAAGCACCTGCTGAGCATGCCTGAGCCACCTGCTCGACTCGCAAGAAACACCTGCCGGACACGCCAAAATCACCTGCCGAGTACGCCAGAACCACTTGGCGGACACTCCGGAATCACAGGTCGGGCATGCCGGAACCACCTCTCAGACTTGCCAGAACCATGTTCCGGACACGCCGGTACCACCTGCCGAGTATGCCGGAACCACCTGATCCACTCCCGAGGACCACCTGCTGGACACGCCAAAATCACCTGCTGGCTACGCCAGAACCACTCGGCAGATACTCCGGAATAAGCTGCCGGGCATGCCGGAACCACCTCTTAGACATGCCAGAAGGACGTGTCGGACACGCCGGAAACACCTACCGGACAGACCGGAACCACCTGCCAGACATCCCGGAACCACCTGCCGAGCAGACCGGAGCCGCCTGTTCGATAGGCCGGAACCACCTGCCAGACAGGCCAAAATCAACAGCTGGCTATGCTAGAACCACCTGGCGGACAGTCCAAAATCACCTGCCTGGCATTTAGGAACCACCTCTCAGACGTAACAGAACCACGTTCCGGACACGCTGGAACCACATCCTGGACAGACTGGAACCACCTGCCGAGCTCGCCGGAACCACCTGCTCGACTGGCAGGACAATCGTGCCGGACACGCCAAAAGGAACTGCCGGCTACACCAGAACCACTTAACCGACACTCCAGAATCACCAGCCTGGCAGGCCATAACCACCTCTCAGACGTGCCAGAAGCACGTGACAGACATGCCGGAACGACCTACGGGACAGTCCAGAACCACCTGCCTGACATGCCGGAACCACCTGCCGAGCATGCCAGAGCCACCTGCTCCCCTTGCCGAAACCACCTGCCAGACAGGCCAAAATCAACAGCTGGCTGTGCGAGAACCACCTGGGGGACAGTCCGGAATCACCTGCCAGCCACGGCGGAACCACTTCTCAGACGTACCAGAACCACGTGCCGGACAATCTGGAAACACGTACTGGACAGACTGGAACCACCTGCGGGCCACGCCTGAACCACCTGCCGAGCACGACGGAACCACCTGCAGGACACGCCAAAATCACCTGCGGGCTACTCCAGAGCCACTTGGAGAACTCTCCGGGATGACCTGCCGGGCATGCTGGAACCACCTCTCAGACGTACCAGAAGCACGTGGCGGACACCCCAGCACCACCTGCCGGACAGACCGCAACCACCTGCCGGACACGCCGGAACCACCGGCTCGACCCGCCGGAACCACCGACAGACATGCAAAATCACCTGCCGGCTACGCCAGAACCACTTGGCGAACACTCCGGAATCACCTGCCAGCCATGACGGAACCACCTCTCAGACATGCCAGAACCACGTGCCAATGACCCCGGAAGCACCTGCCGAGCACGCCGGAACCACCTGCTCGACTCGCCAGAACCACCTGCCAGACACGCCAAAATCACCTGCCAGGTATGCCAGTACCACTTTGTGGACACTCCGAAATCATCTGCCGGACATGACAGAACCAGCTCTCAGACGCACCAGAACCACATGCCGGACACTCCAGAAGCACCTGCTGAGCATGCCTGAGCCACCTGCTCGACTCGCAAGAATCACCTGCCGGACACGCCAAAATCACCTGCCGAGTACACCAGAACCACTTGGCGGAAACTCCGGAATCAAGGGCGGGCATGCCGGAACCACCTCTCAGACTTGCCAGAACCATGTTCCGGACACGCCGATACCACCTGCCGAGTATTCCGGAACCACCTGATTCAATCCCGAGGACCACCTGCTGGACACGCCAAAATCACCTGCTGGCTACGCCAGAACCAGTCGGCAGACACTCCGGTATCAGCTGCCGGGCATGCCGGAACCACCTCTCAGAGGTGCCAGAACCACATGCCGGAGAGACTGGAAGCAACTGCCGAACTCGCCGGAAACACCTGCTGGACATGCCGGAACCACCTGCCTGACAGTCCAAAATCATATGCTGGCTATGCCAAAACCACTTGGTGGACACTCCAGAATCACCTGGAGGGCATGCGGGAACCACGTCATGGACAGACTGCAAACACCTGCCGGACACGCCGGAACCACCTGCTCGACTCGCCAGAACCACCTGCCGGACATGCCAAAATCACCTGCCGGCTACGCCACAACCAGTTGGTGAACACTTCGGAATCCACTGCCGCGCTTGCCGGAACCACCTGCCGGTCACGCCAAAATCACCTGCCGGCTACGCCACAACCACTCGGCAGAGACTCCGGAACCACCTCCAGGACAGACCGGAATCACCTGCCGGACACGCCGGGACCACCTGCTTGACTCGCCAGAACCACCTGCCGGACACGCCAAAATCACCAGCCGGCTACTCCACAACCACTTGTCGGACAGTCCAGAATCACCTGCCGGGCATGTTGGAACCACCTCTCAGAGGTGCCACAACAACATGCTGGAGACTGCGGAAGCACCTGCTGAGAATGCCGGAAGTTCCTGATCCACTCCACAGAACCACCTGCTGGACACGCCAAAATCACCTGCCGGCTACGCCACAACCAGTTGGTGAACACTTCGGAATCAACTGCCGGGCTTGCTGGAAGCACCTGCCGGTCACGCCAATATCACCTGCCAGCTACGCCAGAACCGCTTGGCGGACACTCCGGAAACACCTGTCGGGCCTGCCAGAACCACATCTCAGACGTGCCAGAACCATGTGCCCGAGATGCCGGAACCACACCCCGAACAGACTGAAACCACCTGCCAGACCCGCCTGAACCACCTGCTCGACTCGCCGGAACCACCTACCTGACACGCAAAAACCACCGGCCGGGTATGCCAGAACCACTTGGTGGTCACTCCGGAATCATCTGCCAGACATGCCAGAAGCAGCTCTCAGACACACCAGAACAACCTGCCGGAGACGCCAGAAGCACCTGCTGAGCATGCCTGAGCCACCTGCTCGACTCGCAAGAAACACCTGCCAGACACGCCAAAATCACCTGCCTGCTACACCAGAAGCACTTGGCAGACAAGCCGGAATCACGTGAAGGGCATGCCGTCACAATCTCTCAGACGTGCCAGAACCTCGTGCCGGACACCCCAGAACACCCTGCCGGACAGACAGGAACCACCTGCCGGACACGCCGGAACCACCGGCACCACTCGCCGGAACAACCCCCGGACATGCAAAATCACCTGCCGGCTACGCCAGAAACACTGGGCGAACACACCGGA